>NW_024868873.1:300000-470006 GCF_013358625.1 Macadamia integrifolia
TGGATAGCCCGATAGTGGTATATTCGATGAACCACTTCGAAATGCCACACCTAATACGATGTGATTGTTGTCGGAGGCAGGAATTAGTCCGGTATGGCCGATGGTAATTTCGGTGCCATGATTGCCAGGAGGGGGTTATCAGGGGTTTTCTGGGTGACCGATGGTCACATTCTAGGACTAGCAAGATCCTAATCACACTAGGGTTTGTATCATTGGGTGACCGATGTGTGAATGCTAGGTCCAGGGATATAGCCTAGTGTGTCGTAGTAGCATTTACCAGATTTAGTTGTATTGTTAGGTGGTTTAGTAAACAATTGGATTGCATCATTCACATCATGGACTATGTGTTTAAATTTTGTATTCATGTCATCAAGGATTATTGTATATATGACTGCTTGTGTTTGATTGTGCATGAACCCCACCCCTCATTGAGCAAGTTAGAAGCTCACCCCACGTATATGCTACTTTTTAGATGATTATGCAGGTACAGTAGTGTCGTTAGGTGGTGACTCAACGTCTTCGGGACTTAACTATGGAGTAGGTGACTAGTGGATGCCATAAGCTGAAGAGCATGATTAGGACTATGCCCTGTGACCATTGTGTATATGTGGCACCTTGCCCGTCTTACCAACCTACCAAGATCTCTGATAGCATTACCTTAACATACACAATCTCACAAAAGGAACTAACCAATAGCAGTGAAATCAGAGTATAATAGCATATCATAAATTAAAATGGAAAAATTATGTAATGATATTACATAATCATAACCAAGTTTTCTCATTTACAAATATCCATGACTTATACATAATAAGTCCAAAAAGAATACCAATGTATAGTTTAGTATCAAAATCAATCAAAGTCCACCATGCATCTCACACCATAGGTACTCCTAATGGTTAGTTGGGATTACTAGAATTAGTGTGTGACAAGACCATTGGGAAACCTTCATATACAGGAATGTCGACCCCAAAAAATATGTGCATGTGAGAGACTTTCGATGGTTTCGTATCCATCAATGGTTTGATGCTCTGGGGTGGTACCGTATACTCAAACCAGATCGACTGTACTATCCTCAGCCGGTGCTCTACTTCTATTATAACCTTTGGTGCAAAAATTGTGGCACCAAGGAGATAAGGATCACCTCGAGAGTGAAGGGTGTTGACATATTGTTTGAGATTTTAAAGTAACTGCAAGCATACTGATCAGTATAGCTATAGGTCGAACACAAGGAGAGCAACCACTTTATTTTTGGCTTCTTTTAGTAACGCGAAAGTGTATCGATTAATTATGGTGATCTACTTCTAACTACTGCCCTAAAACAAATGCATCTAAAAGCGTCCTAACCAACCGATCTAGGAATTTAAATACTTCAAACCACACAGATAAAAAGTAAAAAATTGAAAGTAAAAGTTCTGAAATAAAAAGCAATAAAGTAAAAGTGATGAAATAAATAATAAAAGTGCAACTAAAAGGGAAGAAAGATAAAGAGAGGCACACAAGTAGGTTTCTCTACTTAGCCCGAGGGGTGCACCACAAATAATGCAAGCTTCCCTACTTGACTAGAGGGTAACTCTTACAAGGGCTTCACTATTTAGCTTTAGGGAAAGGGAGGCAAAGTAAATAACTGAAAGTAAAGGCAATAAAAGGATGGTTCTATGGCTAGGAGAGGCCAAGCCAAAACATCGTCTAGCCAAGAACCTTAAGGGAAAGGGAAAACAATAAAGTAAAGCTAAAATTAAAAACCTAAATTAAGAATGAATGGGTAGCAAGAAGAGGGAATGAGAGGGGGGTGTGAGGGTAGTGGCCAGAAAAATGTTGCATTCCTCCTTTGTGGGGGAGAAAAAGAGCTTGCATCCATTCCATCCTCTCTCCTCTCTTTCTCTTTCATGAGGGAGGGGTATGTCTTGTGTGCTTACCTTGTGGCCCCACATCACCGTATCACCACTCAGAGATACATAGAGGCCTATTTTACAAGAGTGTAAAATTCATCATTCGAGATGGGGATATGACGATGGTCCAATACGGCGATCGGGATCATGCAAAAGGGTTTGGAGTCTCCACCTAGGATTACGGGCCTAGGACCCAAGAGTGGGCCCAATTCCTAAGAAGAGGGCCCGAAAGTTGGTCTGGTCCAGAGATTAAGGGTAATTGTTAGGTTGTAGAGTTGGGAAGGTGTTAGGCACCCAATCTACTTGGTTCAACCGGTCTTCCTACTAGATGCTTCAGAACGAACATTTTCAATAATTATTTTTATTCTGCATGTATAGCTAAGTTATCACACATATGTACATTAACTGAACTTAAATGATTATATACACTAAAATAAGGTCAATACAAAGTCTACATTATGCTAATTTTGGTAAGAAATTATACCTGTGCCTGACCCCTGTTTCAGATTAAGAGACCTTGATTAGTGCTGGCACAAGCCGTTTTTTGGATTCTCCTAGCTCAGGGGAAGATGGTCTTGACCTCCAACTTCCTTTCTCGAGAGATGTTGACTGTGGTGATCTTTAGACAAATTTTAGGCTAGGAACGATTACTTTCATATTTTGGGCCGAGGTATCGATTTGGCAGAGCTTCCATTAGGGAGGGGCTACTTCTAGAGTTTTGGTTGAGGTGTCGATTCGGTAGAGTTTCAGCTGGGAATAGGCTATGGGAGGGCTAGGATGAGGTGGCACTCTAGCAGAGCTTCCACTGGGGATAGGTTAATCCTAGGGATTGAGGAACTTTGAAGGTCCGAAGAACACTTCGAAGATTTGAAGAATGTGTCAGATCTTACGAAGATCTCCACGAAGACTGGAAGAACCTCAAGAGGGGGTGGGAGACTAAGGGGAAATTTTTTGGAAGAAAAATCTCACTCAAAGAAGACAAAGGATTGAGAAGTTTCAAAGGCCCGAAGAACACTTTGGATCTTATGAAGATTTCTTCGAAGACTCGAAAAAATCTCAAGGGGGAAAAGGGGGGGAGAGAGAGCAGAGCTTCTCTCTCTAGGATGCTCACTTGGAGGCTTGGATGTTGTGGTGTTGTGTTGTAAAAAATCAAAGGGAGGGGGGTATTTATAGGATTCTTGAACCAATGGGGAGAGAAAGGGAATTCCCTTGGCCAATGGTAGAAAAAAGTGGTTCTTTTAAGCCAATGGGAATCAAAGAATGGAAATTTGGGACAATGGGGTGGGAGATGGTTTTTTGGACTAATAGGAAAAGTGAGTCTTTTTTAGGCCAATGAGGTGAGAATATCCCTTTTTGGGCCAATGGGAGGTTGTGGAGTAGGGTATGCTAGCTGGACAAGGTAAGGGTCGTAAGTGGGTGAAGAGAAAATTTCTTCACCCATCGAGTCGGCAGAACACGTATTCCATTGACAATGGCACACAAGGCTAGGTAGGGGTGTTCAGGGCATGCATAGGTGCATGTGAGGGGCTAGCAGCCAGCGGGTGCATAGGGTTGCCATGATGGTGTAGACACCCAATTTTGTCACCCTCCTCCGGTTATGTTGAAATATGGATCTTGGACATGACTTTCGGCTTCCGATAATAGAGATGCTAATGGAAACATTCCCCTACCCAAAACCTTGGAAACCCCTATGCGGGAGAGAAGAGGGTCCAAGTTTTACTTTTTATATACAAAGGAATCCGATTAAGATGATTGTATGGATGGATAGTGCTCGAGAATATGATTTTGACGATATATGGAATGTCAAAATCGGACCAACAGATCTCCCGTAATTGTCACCAGAAAAATTGACCAACAGGCCAGCCCGCACACGTGCTAGCTACCCTTGGCTATTGCCCATGGCAGCGGTGCATGGCTGATGCCCATGGGTTGCAGAGCATGCTGCCATGCACCTACCATGCGCCACCCAAGCCAAGCCCCTGCCCACCAGCCATGCACCACCTATGCACCCACAACCCATGCCCTTGCGTACAGACCTGCGCCCCCGTGTCTTGTAGCTCATGCCCTTACACATAAGCCCCCGCCCATGTGCCTAATGGCGGTGGCCCCGCACCAGTATGCCCGTGCCCTTGCCTCATAGGCTTGTGGCCCCACACTCCCTGCTCGTGCCCCTACCCATGTATCGTGCCCCCGTGGGCACATGCCCGCACCCCTGCAGACACTGGCCTGTGCCCATGCCCCATGCATGTGTACTGGCCAGTAGGCCAGCCCGTTCATGCGCGTGCTGGCTAGCAAGCCAGCCTGCACATACCCGTGCACCATATGCTGCCCAACTTTTCCATCCACTGCCCATGCACCACACACCAATGACCTTGTCCCGTGCACTTCGGCCTAATCATTTGCACCACAGACAACGGCCGGGATTAGTGTTCCCTTGATCCGATGGGTGAAGAAATTCTCTCTTAACCCACTTTAGACCAAAAACCCCTTTTTTACTAAGGTTTCTTTCTCCTAAGAACCCACTTTTTACCCGTTGGAAAAAAATCTCCCCCCACCCATTTTGGTCCGAGAACCTCTTTTACCCAGTGTATAAAAGCCCTATCCCCCTCCTTTAGGAAAGAACCCTTCTTTTGTCTATTGGATAAATATGTTCCCTCTTTCCCATTGGCTGGAAAAACCTATAAATACCCCCGCCTTTGGATTTTACACACAAAAAAATCCCACCTCACTCCATTGTAGTGTAACTTTCCTCCCCTCCCTCTCTTGATTTTCTTCGGGTATTCGGAGCGATCTTCACCAAGATCCAAAATCTTTGTCAGATCTTCAAAGTGTTCTTCTAGACTTTGAAGATCTTCAATCCAAGTCCTTAGTTCAATCCAGTTTTTGCCAAAAGTAGTGTGTTCTTCAACCCCTCTGAGTGTTCTTAAGTTTTACTAGAAATAGAAAGCCCTCCCTTTGAGGTTCTTTGGTTCTACGAAGAGATCTTTGTTAAGATCTAGAAATCTGTTCGAATCTTCAAAGTGTTCTTCGAGACTTTGGAGATCTTCAATCCATTTTTAGGTTAATCCGTTTCTTTCCAAAAATAGCAATCCTATTGTATTCACCGCATGCTCGCATCATGTAGAAAATAGATGAAGAAGCTAGGAGCTCCACAAGCTAACTGTAGAAATTGTTTGTGGTCTTAAAAAAGAATGTTCCTACATTATATTTTTGTCGTAAAGAATTTCTTTCCTAAGTGGATTTCGGATAGAAGGTGTCCCTCCTCCTTAAGAAATACGTGACTTAGGGGAAATCCCATCAGAGTCACGTCAAGTGCCAAGAACTTTCGAGAAAATCAGGAGGAAGGACACCTAGTGGGAAAAAGAGCAAGGAAAGCATGACTTTATTACATAAAATGTCTTATGGGAATATTCTCGACAAGTCATTTGTATGAATCTCTCGCTTATGACATTGGGTGGACCAGGGGTATCGGACCCTATCTACCCCTATCATTAAGCGGACTAACTTTGGATGGATCATTAGTTGTTAATCTAGTGAATGTGTGAATAAAGGGTTGGGAATTCAAGAATCCTAAAATAGGCCACTTTTGGTTTAGGCACAATTCCACACCTCAAGTATTCTCTGCGGTCCCTTTGGAAGCGTCAGGGTAATCAATTGACTTGCCTAAGTCCAGTATCAACTCCATCATCTCCTCATGATTATCTAGCACCAAGTGATTATAGCCCAGTTAGTATGGATCCACATGACTCTGAATCACCCGAATAGGCTTGGGTCCATCCCGTGGAGACCTTGCAAACAGAAATGGCTGAAGTCAAGAGAGGGATAGCTTAAATATTGCATGCACTTCAAAATCCTCACAGAATTGATCCCAGGAATGAGCCGGCACCGACTACAGGAGATGTGGATCAGAATGGAGCTATAGGTTATTGTGGGAACTCTTCTCGGGTTGACTCAGGAGAACCAGAGCAAGTTAGGCCCACCGGTCAAAGAGGACTATCACCTACTCGCCCAAATGGTTAAGGAGGGGTCTATTCCAGGGTCCCTCCTCCCAGGGTAGTGATTGAAGATGAGAAAGAGGAATTTGCCGCACATGTCCAAATGGAGCCTCCAGAGATGGAGAAAGAATGAAAACTCATAGAGCAGTTAGAGAAGTTGGAGAACATGATTCGAGCAAGAAAAAGCTCAGAAGGCCAAGCAGTGGATTTAGAGGAAATGAGTTTCTTCTGCGGGGTAAGAAATCCCAAAAAATTCAAGTGGTTGACTGATAGGTTTGATGGGTTAGGAGACCCCAAGGCTCATCTCAAAGTCTTCCTCAGCATCACCAAGTCGTGGTAACTTGCAGATAACCAGATGGGGTAAGCCTTTATACTAACCCTATCGGGACTAGCACTAAGGTGACTCACACAGTTGGAGCATCCCAAACTCAGAATTGGGTGACGGTGATGAAAGCCTTCCCCAAATAGTACTCATACAACACCAAAGTGGATGTGAAGTGATGAGAACTTGAGACTTTGAGGCAGTAGCCTAGAGAAGGATTCACTGCCTACTTGATGAGGTTTAGAGACAAGGCCACCAAAATGGTAGATCAACCTTCAAAAGCAGAGCAAGTGGAGATGTTGATAGAAAACCTATCAAAGCCCTATTATGATGTTCTTTACTATCAACATTTGTAAACTTTTGATGCCTTAATAGCCACCAGAACGCGTGTGGAGAATAGAATTTTGAGAGAGGCCCAGTATCAAGGGTCCTCCCAAGATGCAAGCAAGAACACCCAAGTCAGACAGGGAAAGGGTCCAAAAACTAATATGGTGAGTGCAGTTCAGCAGTCAGGCCTGCCAACCACTTCTTCACAGCCATTCATAATACAAGCACATGCACCCTCCCAAATGGCCCCTCGCCCAAGAAGACAGTTTTCTGATTTGGGAATGCCCATAACGACCACATATGAGAAGTTAAAGAAGCAAGGATTGCTAGGGATAGTGGCTCCAAGAGTGATCAACAACCCTCCTCCAACTTAGTATAGGGATCATGAATATTGTGCCTACCACACTTAGAAGGGGCACAATACTAAAAGATGTTTGGGTTTATAGCATGTAATTCAGGACTTGGTAGACAATGGGACCATTGAAGTCAAGGTCAAGCAATCTCCCAATGTCAACACCAATCCACTCCCTAATCATGTGAACAATCTAGAGGAAGAAGCCACAGAGAGTGACCCTACTCAACTCATTGTACCTAGAACTCGGAAGAAACATATGAATGCCTGCACCTACAGGAAACTAATGAGTCAAAGAGCTGGAATCATAAGGGCCCCTAGAAGAAGAAAATCATCAGAAGAAGAATCAGAAGATCGGACTCCCACCATTCATCCTTCCTCATCAACAGAAGAATCCATTGTACCATATTACTAACCTCTGCCATACCTCCCACCTTCACCATATTATCAGTGTCCACCATACCATCAACCTTCCCCCCACCATCAAAGTGAAGGAATCACCTCATCCTATCACCCCCTATCTTCATATCCTACCTCTCACATTACATCATCTTCATACCATCCCGCTTCTTACCCCTCATCACCCTCATACCAATCCTATTCTCTGGGTTCGATGTATAACCTAAAACAAGGATGGATGGATGGGTACAATTGGATGGATATGCTTGCACTACCAGATTCCCCGAAAATGACCTCATTAACAGGATCAGTGAATGCTTTAGGAGAAGACCAAGAAAGTGATCCCACTTCTCTAATTCAGCCCGCTATATCTTCAGAGGACGATCCAAGAGGTTATAGTTGATCTTCTCAAAGCACTAACCGCATTGGCCATAGGGGAACAGGTTAAGGAACACATATCTCTAATCCATATAGGGAGTGACACAGAGGCTGATGAGCTAGGACTGGTCCAACTTCGAGCCATTCATGTCAAGACCAACCCTATGGAAATCTTTCGGTCCATATGCTTTGAATACTATGAGCGTTTGAATGCCAAAGAATTTGATGGTTCTGAAGAATCCGATAAAGAACCAAGTGAGGGGAATTCAGTGAAGAAGAAGATGATGACGATGAGGATGAGAATGAGAATGAGAATGATGGAGATGACTCTGATTCTCAAGAGGATGATGGGTATCTAGACTGGGATGACTACCAAGGGCCTTGGTATAAGACAATGATGATGAGTCAGAATATTACTCACCAGATCATCAGACATGTTTCTCAGTCTAAGCTATTGGTGGAGATGATTTAATAGCTGATCCAATAGGGGGCATTTATCCCTTCCTCTGCATGGGAGGAGATGATTCTATGTTAGTTTCAAGAAGTAATGAAGGATCTAGAGAGCTGATGCAAGTTTATCTGGATGAAATCGATTCTGCATTAGAGATGGAGGAAAAGCTGTGTGAAATGTACTCCAACACATTGAGAATGCAGGAAAGGGTGGAAGAAATTGATAACATGTTGGGTGAAGTAACTGTCAGTGATCATTACTACCATGAGCAGTTGGATGATTTGGAGGAGATAGGGACAGATGACACTTTTACAGAGTAAGTAGACGCTACATTCCAATAGCTTTCCAATGCGGTCAAGAACCTATGAGCCAGGGCTGTGGATAATTGTTGAGGACCTCGACTTCCCACCCCAAGCAAAGAAGGAGAATCAAAAGAAGAAGATGATTCTATGGTTGGGATAATCACCCTAACAAACAATGATGATGAAGACTGCTATCCCATGAAGATTATTCTAAAGAAACCTGTCAACTTGATAGAAACTAGAAGTGGGAAAGACTACAAGGGCAAGGCTCTAGCAGTAGAACAGCGAAGGGCTAGTGAGGCCGAAACTAGCAACTTGAAGAAAGAATTGGAAAACCCAGTCTTGGCTCAACTCAAGAAATCCCAAGCAAACATCTCAATTTGGGGATTTTTGATGGCATCCCTCACACATCGTGAAGTAGCCTTGAAGTTCCTCACTAATGTGCAGGTGCCAATCAAAATAAATCCAGCACATCTTGCACATATAGTAGGGGCAACATATGCTATGCAATCTCTGATGTTCTCGGATTCAGAGCTTTCCAAAGGGGTCTAGCACAATCGAGCTCTCTATATCACAGTAGAATTCCTTGACAAAGTGGTTCCCTAGGTTCTTGCTGACAACGGGTCCATTTTGAATGTGCTACCATTGAGATCGGCAAAGAGTATTGGCATTAACTTGGAAGAAATGAGGCCAAGCACCCAAACCATACGGGCGTTTGACAATACCAAAAGGAAGATCCTTGGCATCATTACCCTTGCTGTAAAGACTAGCCTAGTGAAGTTTGACATTGATTTCCAAGTCATTGACATACCAGTAGCTTTTAACATGCTCTTGGGAAGGCCCTAGTTGCATCCTGCGAAGGCAGTGTCCTCTAGTCTCCACCAAAAAATGAAGTTCATCTATGAAGGAAAGGTGATCACAGTAACTGCAGATCCCGAAGAGGTGAATACCTTGGCCAACATTGAAAACAGGGAAGAACAAGACCAGGAAGTCCAACTAAGTGGTTTTGAAATAAATACAACTTGCACAGCCATTGCCAAAATAGCTCCAAAAGAGGAAATCTTAGCTAACTATGACGCCATTTGGAGTCCTCCAGTGAATCAGATGATGAAGAATATGCAATATTTTCCTGGCATGGGACTAGGAAAATATCATCAAGGAGTTCCAAAGCAGCCTAGTTTGGCAGTGAACGAAGGAAAGAATGGTCTCGGGTACACTCCTCCGACCACCAAGGGGCAAAAAGTACTGAGGATGACTAGGAAGATCTCTGTCTCTTACTATCCTACTCTCAATGGGTATTTTGTAAAAGAAGGAAAGGATTTTTCCTTTTGAGGAAATGTGGAACCATGGTTTGATGAAGCCACCATAAAGATGCAACCAGGATTTGAAGTATTTTTCCAAGACGAGTTCGATTGGGTGACTCATGAAGTGGAACAACAGAAAATGCTAGTCAATGAAAGTGATCAAGACAGTTGCATCACAGGGATAGCAAAAATTGCACTGATTGAGACTGGGTCTCCCTTTGGTGATCCTGCAACATTGATCTAATCAAATAAGGCACCTAGTCCTCAAGTTCTCATGAAGAGAGAATGGGAGAAGAAGATAAGGCTCACCTGGAGTCTACCGCTTCCCATTGATTTGAAAGACTTCATTTACTCCCTCCTACGAGAGCCAAGAGCCCAAGAGCTACATGAGCTTAAGCCTCATCCTTTTAGAGGAAGAAGTGTGTATGCAAAGCAAAGAAGAGCATAGAGAATGATGGTCTGTATGTACTGTGCCCGAACCAATTGCAACGGGAAGTCTCATGAAGGTGGTCAAAGATGTGATCGAGGCACCGTGATGGCATCCCTCAATAGGCTCGAAACGATGGACTTCATAGAAGAAGGATTGAGCAGTCTCCAACAGTCTTCCCCCCTCAGAAAGTTTGGCTTCCAAGAGCATGAGATTGATCAACTTGAATTTGTGAAGAAGCGGGCACCTATCTAGAGGAACTATTGCACCACTGAAGAAATAGCAACAACTTTCTCGGAAGGAGAAGAAGGCTCTTTGCCACACCTCCTCATCCATCAAGCCATTGAACCACTCATGAATTGGACAAGCATTGGATCAAACTTCAAGTTTGCTCATGCTATTGAGTCAACCAGCCTGAATACCCCTGGTAAGAGCATCAAGCTAGTTATCAAGTCTGTAGTCAAGTCTGTTGATTTCATATCAGCCTCCCCTCTTCAGGATAGTTTAGAGTCCTTGTATGTTGAGTTTGTTACTCCTTTCATGAATGAAATTTCTAATTCGGAGTATTACTTACCTTCTTTTTCTGATGATGATCTTAATAAATATCAAGAATCAATAAAACAATGCAAACCAAAGAAAGCCCAACCCATTTGTGAGGATACTCGGGTTATTAATCTAGGATCCGACCAATGCCTTCAAGAGGTAGAAATTGGCACTACCCTTGATGACGAAGAAGCAGAACAGATGATTAGTCTTCTGAAGGAATTCACCGATGTCTTTGCTTGGTCTTATTAGGATATGCCTGGTATCGACCCTAACATCGTACAGCATCGATTGTCGACCTACCTTGGGGCAAAGCCAGTAAAACAGAAGCTCCAAAGAATGCGGCCAAATTGAAGTGAGAAGATCAAAGAAGAAGTTGTTAAGCAATGGAATGCAAGGATCCCATAAGTGGTGAAGTACCCCCAATGGTTGGCCAACATTGTACTAATACCAAAGAAAGATGGGAAGGTACGAATGTGCATGGACTTTCGAGATCTTAACAAAGTAAGCCCTAAAGATGACTTCCCATTACCACACATTGATGTATTGGTGGTTAACACAGCGGGGCTTGCTTTGTTATCATTTATGGATAGATTCTCAGGATAAAACCAAATAAGCATGCACCTGGAAGATCGTGAGAAGACAGCCTTCACCACTCGGTGGGGAACCTATTGTTATAAGGTGATGTATTTTGGACTGAAGAACACCGGGGCCACTTATCAGAGAGCAGCTATGGCCATATTGCATGATATGATGAACAAAGATGTGGAAGTCTATGTGGGCAACATGATAGTGAAGTCAAAAGATCGACAGAGGCATATTCCCACACTAAGGCATTTCTTTGAAAGAATCAAGAAGTATCAGCTGAAGTTGAACCCTCAGAAGTGTGTATTTGAGGCAGCAATAAGAAAATTGTTAGGTTTCTTGGTAAGTGAAAGAGGAATTGAAGTCAACCCTATCAAAATCAAGGCAATTCAAGAAATGCGCACACCTTGGACTGAGAAGCAAATACGAGGATTTCTGGGTATATCTAGCATATTAGCAGGTTCATAGCTCTGTTGACTACAATCTATGAACCAATTTTCAAACTGCTAAAGAAGGATCAGCTCACAGAATGGAATGACCAATACCAATAAGCTTTTGACAACATCAAGGGATACCTCATAAATCCACCAGTATTGACACCATCGGTGGAAGTAGAACTGCTCCTGCTAGATCTGTCTATGGGAGAATATTTCATGGGCTTTTTGCTAGCATAGAAGGATACAAAAGAAGGGGCAGAGCATGCCATATATTATCTCAGCAAGAAGTTCCTGAAGTATGAGACATGGTACACATCTTTGGAAAGAACTCGTGCTGCACTGATTTGGGCAACAAAAAGGTTACGACACTACATGGTTTCTTATCTGGTACATTTGATCTCAAGGATGGATCCCATCAAATATCTCTTCGAGAAACCAGCCTTAACTGGAAGGATGGCCCATTGGTTGCTTTTACTATCAGAGTTTGACATCACCTATGTTACTCAGAAATCTATTAAGGGGTAGGCCATAGCTGATCATTTGGCTGCCCACCCCATAGAAGATGGAAGATCCTTGGATGATGACTTTCCCGATGAAGGAATCACAAAGATGGAAGAAGAAGACACAATTAATGAATGGTAGTTATTCTTTGATGGAGCATCCAATCAGAAGGGATGTGGTGTGGGAATATTGCTTGTCACTCCTGACGGTCTTTATTTGCCTTCATCATTCTACCTCAATTTACCCTGTACCAACAACATTGCTGAATATGAAGCTTGTGCTTTGGGACTAGAAATGGCCCTGACCATTAGGGTTAAAAGGATCAAGGTGTATGGAGATTCATCCAATGTCGTTTGTCAGATGCAAGGAAAGTGAAAAACTAGAGATGAAAAGCTGAAGCCATATCAAGAACATCTGGAAGAAGTGATTGAACATTTTGAGAAGATCTCATTCGAGTACTTCCAGAGAGATAACAATAGTTTTGCTGATGCCCTTGCAACCTTAGCTTCCATGGTAGAATGAAACCCTATGGCTAGGGTCTGACCATTCTTGGTAGAACAAAGAAGCAAGCCCATTTATCAGAATTCAGTGAAGGAAGTACCCAGTTGAAGCAACTGACAGAGAAAAGAAGTTTCTAAGAAGATATGCCACCCAATTTATTCTTCAAGAGGATCTGTTATACAAGAGATCCTATAACGGAATATAGTTGTTGCGTGGATGAAGAACAAACTACAACCATCATGGAGGAAATTCATCAAGGTCTCTGTGGACCCCACATGAATGCCAAGATGTTATCTAAGAAGATCCTCAGGCTGGGATATTGCTAGAATACAATGGAAGCAGATTGCGTGGACTTTGTCAAGAAATGCCACAAGTGTCAGATATTTGCTAATATCATACATATCCTACCAACAGAGTTACATTCGCTCAGTTCACCTTGGCCATTCTCCACTTGGGGCATCGACATCATTGGAAAGGTCAACCCCAAGGCATCCAATGGTCACGAGTTCATCTTGGTAGCCATTGATTATTTCACCAAGTGGGTAGAAGCTTAGTCCTATGCAGTCCTCACCTCTGCTACGGTGGAAGAATTCATCCAAGAAAATATCATTTCTCGATATGGAGTGCCTCAAGAATTGATATCAGATCAGGGATCCCATTTCTGGGGCAAGACCGATAAAATCTGCACAAAGTTCGGTATCAGAAGACATCGCTCTACCACTTACAGGCCACAGACCAATGGGACAGTAGAAGCAGCCAACAAGAATATCAAAGTCATCCTACAGAAAATGGCAGAAACACATAAGGATTGGGCTGATAAGTTACCCCTTGCCTTATGGGCATACTGGACTTTTGTGCAATCCTCAACAGGGGCAACCCCTTTCTCTTTGGCATATGTGGTTGAGGCGATTCTACCTGTGGAAATCCTGGTACCATCCCTAAGGGTGCTCTTTGATAGTCAGCTACCTGAAGGAGAGTGGGTGAAGGCCAGATATGATGAGCTCAACTTTCTCAATGAAAGACGTATGAAAGCCATGGATAATTTGAAGAAATATCAATTGAGAATGGCCTGGGCCTTTGACAAGAATGTTAAGCCTCGTCACATAGAAGAAGGCTAACTTGTCCTTTGAGAACAAAGATCCCTAATTTATTACCCAAGAGGGAAATTCAAGCCCAACTGGAGTGGCCCATTCACGGTCAAAGAAATTCTACCAGGTAAAATTGCGAAACTCATAGACCAAAACGGAAAAGAAATACCTAGACTAGTCAACATGGATCAACTCAAGAAATATTATGTCTGAAAGGGTGAATAGCATGAACTACTTCAGACCTGATTCCTTTCAAGGGATACATAGGCAACTTGACATATGAAAGTGCGGTCTCAACCATTTAAAGGCAATAAATTGGTTCCTTGATTAATAATCAAAGTATCTTAAAAGATCATCATATTTTTGTGTCCCCCAAGAATTGCCATTTTGCATAAAAGGCCATTAGGTATCTTTGATGCAACAGTGGTAAAGGCTTGGCTGAGTCATTAGCTAATGAGTAATGCTTTAATAAATCATCATATCTCTTTCATTTGTAAGGGTTTCAGGAAAAGTCATGAGCTCATTGGATGAGATGTTGAGGAAATGGACATTGGACATGAGCATAAGGGAGCCAGGATTGCTGGATTCCATGAATGTGTCATTTCTCAGCTAGATTGGATGTGTGAAGCTACATCACCAATTACTCCGGCAGGTGCCTCAACACTGGGATGCCAATCTGCATGTATTTTGGTTTGGATTAGTAGAGATCTACCCAACTCTTGAAGAATTTTGGGTTTGTATGTTATCTCCACCCAAAGGCAGTTTGTTCCAACCATCTTTGAAGAAAGATTACTCAGACGAAATTCAGGACTTCTTCGGATGGAAAGAAGCAGAAGTGAAGCAATTTGTCAAGTATGGGAAGATTGAAATTCTGAAGGTGGCCCAGATCTTCATCCAATATCTACCAATAGGAGGAATCCATCAACAGAGATCATAGAATGCTTATTTACTTTGTATGATAGCTTGTTATGTTCTCCGCACTCCCGGACGTGGTGCACCATCCATTCTTATTGAGGTAGTAAAATAGTTGAAGAAGGGAGGTGACATCGTTCCTACGATTCTTACAGAAACACTCAAAGGATTCGATGACATGAGCTATGGCCATAGATTCAGGCTAGATCATTATCAAGGGAGTCCTACTATTTTTCAGATTTGGCTCCTTGAGAAACTGAAGTTAACCAAGCTATTAAGAGGAGGTCCAATTGAAGCTCTTTGCTACCGGGATAAGAAAGAAGTTCCGGAGATCAACCCTATCATTGATTGGGAGAAGTACCTTTAGGAAAGAACAGTGCAAGATATCACATGGAGGGGCCTAGGGAAGCCACAAGAAGATTTTTTGATGAAGAGCCCTGGTTACAATTATGTCAGGTTGATGGGATTGACTGACACATCCTTTTATTTGCCTAGGTACATCAGTCGACAATATGGGCTCGAGGAGACAGACCCAGAAGAGTTAGTGAACTTTCACCCACCTCAAGAATTGTCTCCTCACCTTATTACTCACCTACCCCACATGTGGTAGGAACATTGTTCCCCTTTTCATGTAATTCACTTGGTTATAGAATAAGTATTTGGATTCTTGTGTAATCTCGATTATTCTAATTATGACTTGAGTTATAGAATTGAATATGCCTGAACATTGCAAGCAAACAAAAAACAAAAAAAAAAAAGAAGAAAGATTTTCTTTGTGCCAAAAGTAAGTTTTCATAAGATGCTGAAATAAAATGATGAACAAACAAAGGGAGGGAAAAAGAAAAAAGAAGGAAAATATCCATGTGTTCGTGTTTTTAATAAATGCAGGAACAAATCCCTATAAGTCAAA
The DNA here is from genome assembly GCF_013358625.1 of Macadamia integrifolia. Taxonomy (NCBI): domain Eukaryota; kingdom Viridiplantae; phylum Streptophyta; class Magnoliopsida; order Proteales; family Proteaceae; genus Macadamia; species Macadamia integrifolia. The sequence goes on from NW_024868873.1 coordinate 315,627, forward strand.
AGCCGTCATCTGAGCCGTACTCTAAACCATCCTCATGGAGTGCCAGGGAATCCGTAGATGCTAGTCTAGCCCGCTCTAGCCTCTGGGTTAGGTCTTGAATCAATGCTTCCTGCCGTGCAATCTCCCGATCCCTGGCAATTATCACCTCGCACAGGCCATGGTGCATCCTCCTAATCTTAGCATAGACCTTTGGGGACACTTGAGAAAGAGCATATCAGCCAAAAGAAATCAAGAGTTAATTGGAGGATGATCAGATACTCACATAATCATAAGGAATGCGTAGCCCAAGGGAAGAATCTACATTGTGTTCGGCTCCAGAAGATGAGGGAGACTGGGGTTGGCTGCTTTGGGATAGGTCCAGGTATGGAAGCCACAAAAGTGGACATTATCAACCCTGAGAGACCCGCTGGCATTGGTAGAGGGTCTTGCTTGTGAAGGATCCATAGCACTGGCATGTGATCAAACAACAGAAGGATCTACATGTCTCACTCTCCCCTGAAAGAACATCAGTCAAGACCAGAACAACAAGGGATTTAAAGTAAATACTCATGAAAGGGTAACATACCATTGGACCATCAGGACCAAGAGGGGTGCATATTGTCTCCTCCTCCTCTAGGAAGGCTCTATAGTCCCTATCTTGATCCAGAAATGAGTCATCCCATACTCCGCCTGCCAATTGGGATGATCTCTGGGCAGTGCATAGTGGGTGGAGGAAGACCAGGAGAAGGGTGTGGCTCGATATCCGACCACTGGGGTATTACTCTCTCTCCTAAGTACCAGGCGTGACCCCACATTCCCTGACAAAGGACTTGGTGCTCGGATAAGTGCTTAACCAAGGCTAATCTTGCAAGATCTAGAAATACGAGGTCATGGAACGGTCTCCAATTAACTTGCGAAACCAAGGAGAAGTAAGTACAGCAGCAGATGAAAGGAATATCAGTGTCAGACACGGCATACCTCGGTGAGATCGTTCAAAAGAGAACGAGCGGTGGTCCTCGGAGGATGGCATCGAGCCCTGAGCACCTAATTATCTCCCCACTTCGTGGCTACAGGGAAGAAGAATGCCTTAGGGTCCCTTAGTTTGGGAGCTATGGTCCCCAAGTGCTCAAAGCACCAAGGTTGTTTCAAGAAATTAAAGTAAGAAAGTGCAATCCAAATGAATGAAAGGAAATGGGTACAAGAAGGAAAGTTACCTGAATAATGAAGCCTGCCCCCTTGAGGCCCCTGTCTCCATAGGACAGTAGATCTAGGGATCACAGGAGATATGCATAGGTAGCCCCACCCCAGTCTCAAGAGTCTACTATATGAAGATCTCAAAGGAAGTACACCAGACGGATATCCACTCCCCCTCGGAGGTCGCTGAAGAGGCACTGACCCACAACAAACAGCAAGAAGGAACGAGCCACTTGAGGTATGTTACCTGGGTTCTCCCCTAGGCTGACTTTCCACAATCGGGCACTAATCTCCCCTAGGCAGATGTGTGTCTAATAGGTTGCAATGGTGATGCCAGTCAGGTATGCGAATTCCTGGACAGTCGGAGCCCAGGGTAGGGTTATGGATCTACCCCCAAATGGAATGCCTGCCAAAGCATAGAAGCACAAGGGCATGATGGTGATCTCTCCTATAGGAAGTGGAAAGAATGAGTACTCGGCCACCATTGCTCCATCAGGGCAACCACTAATGCCAGGTTAAACTTTCGGGTCTTTACCAAAGCTAGCCGGCCCAGGTATGATGCATCAACTATCTACTTTACTCTACGAGGAAGCATCTTATGCCATGACTGAACAATGTTCGGATGGCCATACAAGGCCAAAGTAGGTGGTTCCCTCCCCTCATGCTAATGGAAATAAAGAATGCATAAAAAAAAAAAAAACAAAAAGCAAAATCAACATAAAAACAAAGACAAAGCAAGAGTAAAAGATAATCAAAATAATGAATAAAATGTAAGGACATACCCAGGAACCCCATATGGAGTTGTAGATGTGATTCCAGCTATTGTGTAGAGTTTGCCCACAGTCCTTGTGGGAAGGATTGCTACAACTCTCAAGCTGAAGTTCTCCAAAAGTCTTTCTCTTTCTCCTTTCAGCCAAAGTTTTCAAAATTGCAAGAAACCCCAGAAAGTTTCAAAAATTATAAGAAACCCCAAAATTTTTTCCAAATTACATAAAAGCCCACAAGAGTATCAAATTCTCCAAATAACTCCTCCCTCAAGAACAAGATGAAGATCATCAAAAACTTTAAGAGCAAGGTGAAAAACTCTAAGAACAAGAAGGAAAACTTCAAGAAAAACTAGAGAGCTCCAGGAACTCAAAACTCACTCAGAAAAGTTAAAAGAAGAATGAATAGAGGAGCGGGACCATTTTATAAAAAGAAGAAAAAAAATTTTGTTTCACTCCAAAAAAAAAAAAAGAGAGTTGATATTCTAATTCAAAAGTCCAAATTCAATCTAAGAGCAAATCAAGATTCCAAAAGATTAAAAATCCAAAGAAGAATCGAAGAATCAAAGAATCAAAAAATTCTAAATCAAGACCCAAAATTCAAAGTTCAAATCAAAAGATTCCAAATCAAGACCTAAAATTCAAGGTTCAAGTCAAAAGTAAAAAATCAAGAATCAATTGTTAATGTCTTTTATAGGGTTGAAAGAGCAGCGAATTTCTGTCCTATAATTGACAATACCAGATAGCCTAGCTTGATTTGAAAGAACCAGCCTGGAAGACCAGATAGCCCAGCCCGGTTCGAAAGAACCTGCCTAGAAGACCAGATAGCCCAGCCTGGTTCGAAAGAACCCACCTGGAAGACCAGGGAGACGAGCCTGGTTTGAAAGAACCCGCCTGGATGACCAGATAGCCCAGCCCGATTCGAAAGAACCCGCCTGGAAGACCAATTCCCTGAACTGGCACATGTGAAGCCCAGCTAAGGAAATAAAAAAAATCAACTATTTTTACTTATTGCAAGATTGGCAGAGTAGGAAATTCCTCTCTTGTAACCCTCGGTCCCAGATAGTCCAGATTGGGTCAAAAGACCCAGTATGGAGACCATATTCCTTGAACTAGCACATGCGAGGCCCAGCTAAGGAAGAGTCAAAGATCAAAGTACTAACCTTTTGCAAGATTGGAAGAGCAGTGAATTCCTTTCCCCCAATTGGCAGCCCAGTTAAGTCCTAAAACTTTAGAGATATTATTTGCTTCATTTTTTAACTCTGTCATAAATGAGCAACATGACGGTAGTCCATGCTTCGGGTGACAAAATGTGGTCATTCTTTTCTTTGCCCTTCAGCCTTTGGCATAGGCCTTGGCCAAAGAGGGGCATTCTGTAGACACCTAATTTTGTCACCCTCCTCTGGCTATGATGAAATATGGATCTTCGATGTGACTTTCGGCCTCCGATCAATAGAGATGCTGATGGAAACATTCCCCTACCCAAAACCCTAGAAACCCCCGCACAGGAAAGAAGAGGGTCTAATTTTGACTTTTTATATACAAAGGAATCTGGTCAATATGACTGTATGATGGATAGTGCTTGAGAATACGATTCCAACGATATATGGCACATCAAAATTGGACCAACAGATCTCCCATAATTGTCACTAGAAAAACCCATGCACACTGGCCAACAGGGCAGCTTGCACGCGTGCTTGCTACCCTTGGCTGCAGCCCATGCCTACTACCCATGGCCGTAGCCCATGGGTTACAGAGCATGCTACCATGCACCTACCATGCACCACCCAAGCCAAGCCCCTGCCCACCTGCCATGCACCTCCCAAGCCAAGCCCCTGCCCACTAGCCATACACCAGCCATGCACCTATTGCCCATGCCCCCGTGCATAGACCCATGCCCCGTAGCCCTCGCCCCCACACATAAGCCCACACCCCTACACTCCTTGCACACGCCCTCGCCCCATGTCTCGCACCCCACGGGCACAGGCCCAGGCCCCCGCAGACACTAGCCTGTGCCCATGCCTTATGCATGTGTGCTGACCCAAGCACCATGTGCTATCCAACTTTCCCATCCACTGCCCATGCGCCGCACACCCATGATCCTATCCCATGCACTTTAGTCCAATCATTCCCGCCACCGACAATGACCGGGATTGGTGTTCCCTTGACTCGATGGGTGAAGAAATTCCCTCTTCACCCACTTAAGACCAAAAAACCCTTTTTTTACTAAGGATTCTCTCTCCCAAGAACCCACTTTCTACCCATTGGACAAAAACCTTCCCCCACCCATTTTGGTCTAAGAACCTCTTTTACCCAGTTTATAAAAGCCCTATCCCCCCACTTTAGGCAAGAACCCTTCTTTCATCCGTTGGATAAAGATGTTCCCTCTTTCCCATTAGCCGGAAAAACCTATAAATACCCCCTCCTTTGGATTTGACACACAAAAAAATTCCATCTCACTCCATTGTAGTGAAATCTTCCTCCCCTCCCCCTCTTGATTTTCTTCGGGTCTTCGGAGCGATCTTCATCAAGATCGGAAATCTTGTTCGGATCTTCGAAGTGTTCTTCGGGACTTTAAAGATCTTCAATCCAAGTCCTTAGTTCAATCTAGTTTTTGCCAAAAGTAGTGTGTTTTTCAACCTCCTCCTTTGAGTGTTCTTGAGTTTTACTAGAAATAGAAACCCCCTCTTTGAGGTTCTTTGGGTCTATAAAGAGATCTTTGTTAAGATCCAAAGCTCTGTTCGGATCTTCAAAGTGTTCTTCAGGACTTTGGAGATTTTCAATCCATTTCTTTCAAAAAATAGTAATCCTAGCGGAAGCCCTGTCTGAGTGCCCCTGGAATCTTTCTAAAAATAGCCATTCCCAGTGAAAGCTCAGCTGAAGTGCCACCTTAGCCTAGCCCTCCCCTAGCCTATCCCCAGCGGAAGCTCTGCCAGAATGCCACCTTAGTCTAAGCCCAAAAATTACCTTCCCTAACCCAAGCTCTGTCTGAATCCAAATCCAGAAATAACCATTCCTAGCCAGAACACTGTCTGAATACCATCACAATCAGCATCTCTCAAGAAAGGAAGTTACAGGTCAAGACCAGGGACCCACCCCTCTTGACCCAGAATAGGGTTTAAGTTCAGGTATAACTTCTCAACCAACTTGACATAATGTAGACTTTATATAGACCTTGTTTTAGTGTATATAGTAGTTTAAATTTAGTCAATGTATATATGTGTGATAACTTAGCCGTGCATATGGAATAGGAATAATTATGAAAAATGTTTGTTCTTAAGCATCTAGTAGGAAGACCGGTTCAACTGGGCAAATTAGGTGCCTAACACCTTCCCAATTCTGTAACCTGACGCTTACCCTAAATCTTTGGACCAAACCAATTTCCATGCCCTTTTCTCCAGAATTGGGCCTAACTCGAGTCCTAGGCCTATAATCCTAGGTGGCAACTCCAAACCCTTTTGTATGATCCCGATCCCTGTATAGGACCATCATCAAATTCTCATCTCGAATGACGAACTTTATACTCTTGCGAAATAGGCCTCCACGTATCTTCGACCGGTGACACGGCAGTGCAAGGCCCCCAAGTAAAGCACACATGACACACCCCTCCCTTGTTAAAAAGAGAAGGAGAGGAGAGAGGATGGACTTGATGCCCTGCCCCTTTTCACAAAGAGGGTAGAGGTATCTCCAGCTGCTACCCTCACAGATGGGGGAACGAGGTGTGGCACGCGGGGGTGTAGGCTGGCAGGTAGGCGTGTGTAGGCTAGCACAATGGGGGGACACAGTGGGGTATAGCCTGGCATGGCAGAGGCGTGAGGCATGGAAGACGGGGGCGTGCAGTATGGCACGATGGGTGCACATGGCATGGCACCACTGTGGCGCTGGCTGGCATAGCGGGTGCGCATAGCATGCGGGGTTGGCCTACTAGCTAGCTGGCTAGCGTGAGTGACATGATGGGTTGGCCTATTGGTGGGCTGGCCAACATGCACAATATGCAAGGCTGGCCTACTGGCTGGCAAGCAGGCAAGCTGGTTGGCTGCTTGGCTGGCTGGTGCGCACGACATGCGCACGAAAAAATATGATTTTCCAAGGAAGATTACAAGAGATCTGACAGTTCAATTTTGAGTACCATATATCGTTGGAATCATACTTTCGAGTAGTATCCATTCGTATGGTCATCCTAACCTAATTCTTTCACATATAAAAACTCAAAATTGGACCATCTTTTCTTCCACATGGGATTTCTGGGGTGTTTTAGGTCGAGTATGTTTCTGGGTTTCCTAAGTCAATTATCATCCTTGTCGATTGGAAGCAAGAAGTTACATCCAAGATCCACAATTCATCATAGCCGAAGGGGGTGACAAAATTGGGTGTCTACAGGGGGATGAGAAGACTTATAAAGAAGCCTACCTACCTGAACTTCCATACTTGAATTAAAACTTCTTGTTTCTTGTTTTATTTGAAATACTACCAACACTAAAAACCAAATCTGAAATTGGTAGGCCTAGAGAAGACAAATCTGAACTTGAAAACTTATGCTCCACACTTGGTTCTTGTCACTTAGAACTAAGCCTAGAACTAGAGAGTAAAATTACAATTGAATACCATGAAAAAAAAAACATAAAAAAGAAGCTTGCATTCATTAAATAAACATCCATTACGTAAGTGCTTAAACGAAAAAGTAAGAAGAAGACTAGAAGAAGAACTAGAGAAAACCTAGAGAAAGACTAGAGAAAAGAAAACCCTAAAAGAGAAGTTCAGCCCTACCTCCTTTGGATGATTTTTATTTATAGGGAATAGGGGAGAGGGAGTCCAACAATTAGGTTGTGATGAGGTGGAGGGTAGAGAAGAGAGAAAAGGAGAGAATGATAAAAAGGAGATAGGGGAGAGAGTCCTTTCCTAATTAGGATTTTTTTAGATCTAAGGTGCTGATGTGGAGGAGAGAGAAGAGAGAATGGGAGAGAATCATAGGAGAGAGGAGAGTCTCCCACGGTTTTCTTCCTTTTTTTCTCCTTATTTTATTTTCTCTCTCTTCTATCTTGTGCACAAACCCTTTCTTGGATGATTTCTATTGCTTGAACAATCTTCTAATTTATTGAGAAATCTTGTCCATGCCCTTGATCTTTAAGTGGAAAAATAGGAGAGAGAAAATCTTCACAAAATCTCCAAAAAGATAGAAAATATTCAATGCAAGGGGAGGAGAGAGAGTGTATCGCCCAAGTGGATGCTTCCTTCTTTGTTGGCATCTGAAATATTCTCTTGTACCTCTGGGACAACTGCAGAAGGGTTGGGCCTGCATCTCAATTCTGTTCTGGTCCATTATTATTTTTCTGACCCAAAAAGAATAATCACTTGTATGGGTGCCAAAACGAATGTGTACTTTTAATGCAACACGCCCATCTTGCTCAGAATTTCATCCTCTTCGCAGCCATAAAAAGAAATAGGACTTCTTTACTTGTAAAATTAGAGACATGGCACCCGATAGTCCCTGAGGCCTTTAAAATACAAAACCTGCAAAAAGAGAGTAAAACCCAAGGTAGCTCCATTCTAAGTATGTAAAAATGCATGTTTATATCCTAAGATTTCACACATAAATGTGCTCATCAGAATTTCTCCACACTTTGAATTTTATAATCCTTGAGCAAAACAAAAAGAAAAAGAATAAAAAGTCTAACTCACTTTCATAGGAATCACGTTTGCACTTAGCTTGTGCAACAAGCCTTTAAACCCTTAGGTCACCCCTAGTGGACGAGTTGTGTCTTGTGGGTGTTTACAGTGAATATACACCTAAAATTCAAAAAAAAAAAAATCCCAACCTTAGCCAAAGGTAAGGGCCATACCAATCCGGAGCAAAGATAATTCCTCTTACACTTGATCTAGGGACCCCCACACTTGAATTTTTTTTACCCCATATCGATTTCAAGCACAAGCATATTTCTTAATTTGGAACTCATCTTGTCTCTTCCAAAACATCATTCTCTTAAGGGAAAACCACTTGTGAAGTAATTGGGAACCAAGGACTAAGTCGTTGGAGTGTTTTCGACCAAACATGTAACCAAGGCATTGATGACATTTGCACATACTTTCCTATGTGTGGTTTTCTTTCTTCATCTTTATTTTTTCTGTTTATAATTATAAAATCTATCCTAATCCACTACTCTTGTCCTAAATGACATGGTGGAGCAAACACCAGATGCCAAAGTTACTATGTAGCTTCACTTTTTGCATATGCCCACATAGACAGTGATGCCAGAGTTCGTTCAGAAATTTCTTCCCTAAGAGTTTCGATCATGATACCACGCTTCCTGAGGCGCAATGCCCTATCTAGTTCCAAGGAAATCAACTTTTATATCACTTTCTCACACTTATTTAAAATTGTGTATTTTTCAACTCATGCCAATTTAAAAAGAAAGTCTCAACTCCAAATCAAAAGTACAAGGAACCCACAGACTTACACATGGTCCAACACTAAAAAATAAGAGTCTCTTATTTTTCAAAAGAGAATCCCACCTCAAGACATAGGCTTGTTTCTTTTTTTTTTTCCTCAATATGGTTTTTATGCGTACAAGATGGGTACCTTAATCAAAACTCTTACTTTCATACATCAAGCAACCGAATGGTATGATAATTAGCCAAAAGCCCATGTCCAACACTGAAAAACAAGAGTCTCTTATTTTTCAAAAGAGAGTCCCATCTCAAGACACAGGCTTGTTTCTTTTTTTTTCTCAATAGGGTATGCGTACAAGATGGGTACCTTAATCAAAACTCTTACTTTCATACATCAAGCAACCGAATGGTATGATAATTAGCCAAAAGCCCGTGTAGAACTTTATCCTTAGCAAGCTTAAAAAAAAAAGAAATACAAACACTCAAACAAAGGAAAAAAAAAAACAAAAAAAGCAAAAACAAAAAGAAACTGGTTTCCCTCCCCCACACTTAAGTCATGCATGGAAAGAATTAAAAGCAAAGATAATGCAAGGGGGTCATATCTGGTTAAAAGTTAGTCATCTATGTAAAGACCCCTTCACTAGTAGCAGCAGGAAGCTTGAGGAATAGTTTTAAATGCTTACCATTAACCTTCAAAATTACCCTTGTTCCTGGATTCAGAATCTCCACAGCCCCATGGGAATATACATTATGTACAATAAACGGGCCATCCCATTGGGATCTAAGCTTACCAGGGAAAAGGTGCGACGGATAGTTGTATAATAAGACCTTATTAGTAATTGTAAAAGATTTGCGAAGAATGTGTTTATCATGGAAGGCTTTGGTCTTTTTCTTATAAATCCTAGAACTTTCATAGGCATCATTCCTAAGTTCCTCCAACTCAGATAGTTAGAGCCTATGATGAATACCCGCATTAGACAAATCAAGGTTGAGCTTCTTGATGGCCCAAAAGGCCTTATGCTCCAATTCAATCGGTAAGTGACAGGCTTTCCCATACACTAAATGGTAGGGAGACTAACCAAGGTCAATCTTGAATGCAGTCCGATAGGCCCACAAGGCATCAATGAGCCTAAGGGACCAATCCTTACGGTTGGTATTAACAGTTTTCTCTAAGAATTTTTTGATTTGCCTATTAGACACTTCCACTTGGCTACTAGTTTGGGGGGATAATGGGTAGCTAACTTATCTGTAATCCCATACTTTTTCATTAAGGCCCCAAAAGGCCGATTACAAAAATGAGTACCCCTATCACTAATTATAGCAGGTGGTGTACCAAAGTAGGAAAAAATGTTCTCTTTGAGAAACTTGACCACCACTTTGTGGTCATTAGATTTACAAGGTATGACCTCTATCCATTTAGAAACATAACCAATGCCCAAAATTATGTATAAATTCTCGAAGGAATTAGGGAATGGTCCCATGAAATCGATGCCCGACACATCAAAGACTCAACTACCAAAATAGGATTGAGGGGCATAATATTCCTCTTATTGATACGGCCAAAAGACTGACAGGTGGGACAAACTTTGCAAAAATATAAAGCATCTCCAAAAGACTGACGGTAGTCTTCTTAGGTCTAAAGTGTCCACCACATGCATGATCATGGAAAAAAGATAAAATTGAGTGCTGCTCATGATCAGGCACAAAATATCTGATAATTTGGTCAGGACAAATTTTGAAAAGAGAGGATCGTCCCAAAAGAAATGCTTAATATGGGAAAGGAATCGATACCTATCTTGGGTGGACCAGTGATTCAGAGTCACACCCAAAACTAAGACATTGATAATGTCACCAAACCATGGTTCACTAGACACTGCAAGTAACTGTTCATCCAAAAAATTCTCGTTGATTGGAGAATCGACAGTTAAGGAATTGGGAAGCTAGGATAAATGGTCTACAACTAGGTAAAAATCAGAAATTTTTTAGTGCAAACACAATAGCTAAGAATTCTTTTTCAGTGGTAGTATAGTTGAGTTGTGCATTATTTAGGGTCCTACTAGCATAGTAAATGACAGTAGGCAGCTTATTAATCCTTTGACCCAAAACCGCTCTTATGGCAAAATTTGAAGCATCCCATATCAGTTCAAAAGGTTCAGTACAAACAAGTGGTTGAACAATGGGTGCCTTAGTCAACTCCTTCTTAAGGTACTTGAAGGACTCTAGGAACTCTTTAGAAAACTCAAAAGTTTGATCTTTAGCAGGAAGTGTAGTGAGAGGTCAGGCTAACTGACTAAAGTTCTTAAGAAACCTTCTATAGAAGCAAGCATGACCTAGAAAAGATCGGACATCCTTAATAGATTGGGGAGGTGATAAATTAAAAATTACATCCACTTTGGCTCTATCTACCTTAATCCCCTCTTTAGATACTACATAGCCTAAAACAATACTAGATTTAACCATAAAATGGAATTTCTCCCAATTCAAAATCAAATTCTTAGATATGCACCATTTCAAAACTAGGAAAAGATGGTGAAGATACTCAGAATAGATATTCCCATGAATCGAAAAGTCATCCATAAGTACCTCTAAGAATTTTTTGACCATGTCAGAAAAGATGCTCATCATGCATTGTTGGAATGTAGCAGAAGCAAAGCCCAAAAGGCATATGCCTGTAAGCAAATGTTCCATATGGGTATACAAAAGTGGTATTATGTTAGTCATCTAAAGCAATTGAGATCTGGTTACAGTCGGAATATCCATCAACAAAACAATAGTATTCATGTCCAGCTAATCTCTCTAACATCTGGTCAATGAATGCTAATATGAAGCGGTCCTTCCAGGTTGCCGCATTAAGTTTCTTGTAGTCTATACACACTCTCCACCCTGATTGGACACGGGTTAGAATTAGTTCATTATTGGCATTGGGAACTACAGTAACACCAAACTTCTTGGGCATTACATGAATTGAGCTTACCCATTGTCTATCAAAAATAGGATAAATTATTCCATGATCCAAGCACTTTAGGATCTCTTTCTTAATAGCTTTCATCATAACTGTATTAGCTCTTCTTTGGGGTTCTATGGATGGTTTGGAATCCTTCATAAGATATATATGATGTTGCACAATAGAAGGACTTATACCCTTGATATCAGCCATGGTCCATCCTAGGGCTTCCTTGCTGTCTTTTAACACTTTAAGTAATTCCTCTTCCTAGCTAGAAGTCAAATCTGAAGAAATTATTACTGAAAGAGTCTGGTTAGGCCCTAGGAAAACATACCTTAAATTAGGTGGCACCTCCTTAAGTTCTAGCTTAGAGGGCTCAACTATGGTTTGGGAACGGAATTGGAAATGGGTCCTAAGGGCTCCATAGGTGTGTGAAGACTCAAGGCTTTAGAAAAAAAATTTTCACTATTATCATCCAACTCATCCATACACTCTTGGAATTCTGAATCAAAATCAATATCAAAGTTGGTAATTAAATCATTAGGAAAATCCAAAAAGTCCTCAAGCTTATTGATTTCTTCTTCCAAATGTGGTTGCTTGCCTATCCTAAACATGTTAAGCTCAACAGTTTGGTTGCCAAAAGATAACCTTAGGAAACCATTCTGGTAATTGATTAATGCATTACTGGTAGCCAGGAATGGTCTTCCTAGAATAATTTGGATCTCATCCTTGGTTGAGAAGGGCTTGGTATCTAACACAATGAAATCAACAGAGAAAATAAATTCCCGCACCTTAACTAAGACATCCTCAATCATCCCTTTAGGAATCTTAACAGACCTATCTACCAACTGAAGAGTAGTTCCAGTGGCTTTCAATTCTCCCAATCCTAGTTGCTTATACACATGGTAAGGAAAAAGATTCACACTTGCACCAAGGTCAAGTAAGGCATACTCAATGTAGGTGTTGCCTATGACACAAGCTATGGTAGGGCTCCCAGGATCCATATACTTGGCTGTTATAAGCTGAGTAATTATAGAACTAATGTTACCTAAACAGGTGGAAAATAAAAGATCTACAACCAAATCTCCAAAAAGATAGGAGATCTTGTGTTCCACACCTAAAGGAGAGAGAAAGTGGTGCCCAATGTGGGTCCCTCCTACTTTGTTAGAATCTGGACTATCTCTTGTACCCCTGGGACAACTGCAAAAGGGTTGGGCTTGCATCTCGATTATCTTCTGGCCTATTATTCTTTTTTTCATCCGAAAAGAATAATCGTGTGTACGGGTGCCAAAACGAACGTGTACTTTTAATGCAACACATCCATCTTGCTCAGAATTTCATCCTCTTTACAGCCATGGAAAGAAATAGGACCACTTTACGTATAAAATTGGAGATATGACACCCGATAGCCCCTAAGGCTTTTAAAATACAAATCCTATAAAAAGAGAGTAAAACCCAAGGTAGCTCCATTCTAATATATAAAAATGCATGCTTTATAATCTAGATTTCACACATAAATGTGCTCATCAACGACCTCCACCAATGCAACTATTATTAAAACTTATTCTTCTCAGAAATTCAATAAATGATGAAAGAAAAAAGAAAATAAAACACTTTGATTTACTAAAAGAAAGCTAAAAAATAACATGGAACTGTCTCCCCAGCAACAACGCCAAAAACTTATTTGAGATTTAAAAGTAACCGCAAGCATACGGATCAGTGTAGCTACAGATCGAACACAAGGAGAGTAGCCACTTTATTTTTGGCTTCTTTTATTAACGCAAAAGTGTATCAATTAATTATGGTGATCTACTTCTAACTATTGTCCTAAAGCAAATGCATCTAAAAGCGTCCTAACCAAACACATCTAGGAATTTAAATACTTCAAATCACACAGATAAAAAATAAATAACTGAAAATAAAAGTACTGAAATAAATAATAAGAGTGCAACTAAAAGGGAAGACAGTTAGAGAGAGGCACACAAGTAGGTTTCTCTACTTAGCCTGAGGGATGCACTGCAAATAATGCAAGCTTCCCTACTTGACTAAAGGTAACTCTTACAAGGGCTTCACTACTTAGCTTTAGGGAAAGGGAGGTAAAGTAAATAACTAAAAGTAAAGGCAATAAAAGGATGATTCTATGGCTAGGAGGGGCAAAGCCAATGCATCGTCTAGCCAAGAACCTTGGGGGAAAGGTAAAACAATAAAGTAAAATTGAAATTAAAACCCTAAGTTAAGAATGAATGGTAGTAAGAAGGGGGAATGAGAGGGGGGATGAGAAGACTTATGAAGAAGCCTACCTACCTGAACTTCCATACTTGAATTAAAACTTGTTGTTTCTTGCTTGATATGTAATACTACCAACACTAAAAACTAGATCTGGAATAAACCAAATCTGAAATTGCTAGGCCTGGAGAAGACAAATCTGAACTTGAAAACTTGTGCTCCACACTTGGTTCTTGTCAAGCCTAGAACTAGAAAGTAAAATTGCAACTGAATACTATGAACAATAAATATAAAAAAAAACCTACATTCATTAAATAAAGATCCATTACATAAGTGCTTAAACCAAAAAGTAAGAAGAAGACTAGAAGAAGAACTAGAGAAAACCTAGAGAAAGACTAGAGAAAAGAAACCCTAAAAGAGAAGTGTGCCCCATCCCTCCTTTGGATGATTTTTATTTATAGGGAATAGGAGAGATGGAGACCAACGATTAGGTTGTGATGAGGTGGAGGGTAGAGAAGAGAGAAAGGGAGAGAAGGATAGAAGGGAGATAGGGGAGAGAGATTCCAACGATTTAGGCTCTCTAATTGGGGTTTTTTAAGATCTAAGATGCCGATGTGGAGGAGAAAGAAGAGAGAAAGGGAGAGAATCGTTGGAGAGAGGAGAGTCACTTTCTTACTTTTTTTCCTATTTTTTCTCCTTATTTTCTTTTCTCTCTCTTCTATCTTGCGCAGAAACCCATCCATGCCCTTGATCTTGAAAAATCTTCTAATTGATTGGGAAATCCCATCCATGCCCTTGATCTTTAACTGGAAAAATAGGAGAGAGAAAATCTTCACAAAATGTCCAAAAAGAGAGAAAATCTTCAACGCAAGGGGAGGAGAGAGTGTATCGCCCAAGTGGGTCCCTCCTTTTTTTGTTGGCATCTGGAATATTCTCTTATATCCCTGGGACAACTGCAGAAGGGCTGGGTCTGCATCTTAGTTCTATTCTGGTCCATTATTTTTTTCTGACCAGAAAAGTATAATCACTTATATGGGTGCCAAAACGAATGTGTACTTTTAATGCAACACGTTCATATTGCTTAGAATTCCGTCATCTTCACAGGCATGAAAAGAAAAAAGACCTCTTTACATGTAAAATTGGAGATATGACGCCTGATAATCCCTAAGGCCTTTAAAATACATAACCTGCAAAAAGAGAGTAAACCCCAAGGTAGCTCCATTCTAAGTATGTAAAAATGCATGCTTATATCCTAAGATTTCATACATAAATGTGCTCATCAGAATTCCCCCACACTTAGACTTTTCTAGTCCTCAAGCAAAAAAAAAAAAAAAAAAGAAAAAGAATAAAAAGTATAACTCACTTTCGTAGGAATCACGGTTGCACTTAGCATGTGCAACAAACCTTTAAACCCCTAGGTCACCCTAAGTGGACGAGTTATGTCTTGTGAGTGTTTGCAGTGAATATACACCTAAAAAAAAAAATCCAACCTTGGCTAAAGGTAAGGGCCATACCAATCCGGAGCAAAGATAATTCGTCTTACACTTGATCTATTACCCCATATTGATTTCAAGCACAAACATATTTCGTAATTTGGAACTCACCTTATCTCTTTCAAAACATCCTTATCTTAAGGCAAAACCAATTGTGATGTAATAGGAAACCAAGGACTAAGGCATTGGAGTGTTTTCGATCAAACATGTTACCAAGGCATTGATGACAAAACATGATACCACTTGTAAGTGTTACTATATGGATTATTCTGATATAATGCATTAACACTATCATTGGAAGTGCCCCTAGAGGTGTTGGGGCATTCTTCTATGACATGTCTAGGGGACTGGCACCAAACACATATTTTTACCAAATTGGCTGATGATGGCTCTCTAGGAACAATAGCCTCAATCCTTTTGATTAGGCTATCCAAGTGGGCTTCCTTGGCTTACTATCCCAAACAAAAAATATCATTTCCCTTCTATGGTTCTTTCACTTTCTTGGGTTGATTCCCACTCACGGATTTTTTCAGCTAAGTCAAGTAAGCATTCCCATGCCTTTCCTTCATCTGTAAAGGATGTGAATCCTCCAGGGCACATAGACTCTATCATTTGTTTAGTTGGGTAATCAATACCCTCATAAATTATTTGGCGTAAATGCCATAAGTCTAGGCCATGGTGAGGGCATTCTTGGAGTAGATCCTTGAATCTCTCCATAAGTTTAGAAAATGACTCACTAGGCTTTTGCCTAAACTGAAGGAAATCACTTCTAAGCTTATTGGTCTTATGAGTTGGGAAAAAATTCTTGAGGAAGACAACTATGAACTGTTCCCATGTGGTTATGGAATTTGTGGGTAACCCATACAATCACTTCTTAGCTTAGTCTTTCAATGCAAAAGTGATGAACCTAAGCTTAATAGCATCATCAGAAAGCTATTGGATCTTAATTCAAACACATACCTCTTCAAATTCCCTTAGAATTAGGCATGCATCCTTAGAGGTCAGCCCATGGAAGTGGGGCAACATAGTGATGTACTAAGATTTGAGCTCAAAATTATTGCCCTGGGCTTGTGGTAGTACTATGCAAGAAGGTTGGGCTGCTCTAGCAAGGTGTAGACACCCAATTTTGTCACCCTCCTCCGGCTATGATAAAATAGGGATCTTACATACGGTTTCTAGCTTCTGATCAATAGAGATGATGATGGAAACGTTCCCTTACCCAGAACCCTAGAAACCCCGTAGGAGAGACTGTGTCCATTTTTGACTTTTTTATATACAAAGGAATCCATTCAAGATGACCATACATATGGATAGTGCTTGAGAATATGATTTTGACTATATATGGCACACCAAAATCGGACCAACGGATCTCCCGTAATCCTCACCAGAAAAACCCATAATCGCATGCATTATGCACTGGCTGGTAAGCCAGCCCACACGTGTGCTTGCTGCCTATGGCAGTAGCCCATGCCTGCTGCCCATGGCCACAGCCCAAGGCTACTGCCCATGGCGACATCCCAAGGCTACTGCCCATGGTAGCGGTGCATGGCTATTGCCCATGGACTGCAGCGCATGCTACCCAGCCAAGCCAAGCCCTTACCCGTCAGCCTTGCACCTGCCATGCACCTACCATACCCCACCCAAGCCAAGCCCTTGCCTTCCAGCCATGCACCTGCCATGCACCTACCATGCACCATCCAATCCAAACCCCTACCCACCAGCCATGCACCAGCCATGCACCTCCAGCCCGTGCCCGACGCACAAGCTCACGCCCCCGTGCCCCATAGGCTATGCCCCAGCACTAGCCTACCCACATATGCACCTCACAGGCGCATGTCCCCATGGCCCATAGCCCATGCCCCATGGCCTGTGGCCTGTAGCCTGCGCCCCGACACCAGCCTACCCACACGCGTGCCGCACAGGCTTGCACCCCCACCCCTCATCTCCCCCATGGGCACTGGCCTCTGCCCATGCCATATACCTATGTGCTGACCCATGGGCCAGCCCACACATGTGTCGCTGGCCAACAGGCCAACCCATACATGCACGTACTGGCCAACAGGGCCAGCCTGCACATATCTGCGCACCATGTACTACCCAACCTTCCCATCCATGGCCAATGCCCTCACCCCCTTTGCGAACTACTACCCATGCTATGGTGCCGTACCACTACCCGGGTGCCATGCGCCGCACACCCATGACCCTATCCCATGCACTTCGGCCCAATCATTCGCGCCACTAACAACGGCTGAGATTGTTCTTCGGCTGGCCCGATAGGCGAGGGTATTCCCTCTTCACCCACTTGAAGCCAAAAAATCCCTTTTTTCTAGTGTTTCTCTCTCCCAAGAACCCACTTTTTACCCATTGGACAAAAACCTTCCCCCACCGATTTTGGTCCAAACCCCTCTTTTACCCAGGGCATAAAGGTCCTCTCCCCCACTTTAGGCAAGAAACCTTCTTTTGTCCAATGGACGGAGAGGTTCCCCATTTCTTATTGGCCCAAAAAACCTATAAATACCCCCTCCTTTGGATTTCACACACCAAAACCCCATCTCACTCCCTTGTAGTGAAACTCTCCTCCCCTCCCCCTCTTGATTTTCTTCGGGTCTTCGGAGCATTCTTCGTCAAGATCCGAAATCTTGTTTGGATCTTCAAAGTGTTCTTTGGGACTTTGAAGTTCTTCAATCCAAGTTCTTAGTCCGATCCAATTTTTGGCCAAAAGTAGTATGTTCTTCAACCCCCTCCTATGAGTGTTCTTGAGTTTTACCCAAAGTAGAAACCCCACCTTTGAGGTTCTTTGGGTCTACGAAGAGATCTTTGTCAAGATCCAAAACTCTATTCGGTTCTTCAAAGTGTTCTTCAGGGTGTTGGGCATCTCCAATCCATTTTTAGGTCAATCTATTTCTTTTCAAAAATAGTAGTTCCTAGCAGAAGCCCTGTCTGAGTGCCCCTGGAATCTTTCCAAAAATAGTCATTCCCAACGGAAGCTCTGTCAAAGTGCTACATTAGCCTAGCCCTCCCCTAGCCTATCCCCAGCGAAACCTCTACCGGAGTGCCACCTTAGCCTAGCCCTCCCCTAGCCTATCCCCAGCGGAAGCACTGCCAGAGTGCCACCTAAGCCTAAGCTCGAAAATAGCCTTCCCTAGCCGAAGCTCTGTTTGAATCCAAATCCAAAAGTAATTGTTCCTAGCCGGAACCCTATCCGAATACCATCACAATCAGTATCTCTCAAGAAAGGAAGTTGCAGGTCAAGACCATCTTCCCCTGAGCCAGGAGAATCTGAAAGACAGTCTGAGCAGGTACTAATCAGGGGCCCACACCTCTTGACCCGAAACAGGGGTTAAGTTCAGGTATAATTTCTCAACCAACTTGTCATAATGTAGACTTTATATAGACCTTGTTTTACTGTATATAGTAGTTTAAATTTAATTAATGTATATAGGTGTGATAACTTAGCCATACATATGGAATAGTAATAATTGTGGAAAATGTTCGTTCTTAAGCATCTAGTAGGAAGACCGGTTGAACCGGGCAGATTGGGTGCCTAACACCTTCCCAATTCTGTAACCTGACACTTACCCTAAATCTTTGGACCAGACTAAATTTTGGGCCCTTTTCTTAGGAATTGGGCTCACCCCTGGGTCCTAGCCCATAATCCTAGGTGGCGACTCCAAACCCCCATTTGTATAATCTAGATCCCCGTATTAGACCATCGTAAAACCCCTGTCTCAAATGATGAATTTTACACTCTTACGAAATAGGCCTCCACGTATCTCTAAGCGGTGATATGGCGGTGCAGGGCCCGCAAGGAAAAGCACACACGACACGAACCCCTCCCCTCACATGAAAGAGAAAGAGAAAGAGAGGGGAGAGAGGATGGGATGCAAGTCCTTTCCCCCCAAGGGAAGAGAGACATCTTATCATCTTCGACCGCTACCCTCACAGTGGCAACTCCACTGGGGATTAAATGTCAAGCTTTTGATACTTGATGCTACCTTTAAATGCTAGAACATTTTTCACCACATTTGGTTGAAAATGTGTTTGGCTAACCCCATGTTTGTAATTATTTTCACTAACTGCATCATGCTCGAAGTGAAATCATTTGGTGAGGGTACTCCCTGTTATGCTCGCACCCTCGGGGAGGTCAGTGTATAACATACTAAGTTCTCTGAGAGCAAATGATACCCGCTTCCTATACAAGAATGGTAGGTATCATCAAATGGTGAGAATGTTGTAATTGTACTAGCACCCTCGGGGAGGTCTGTGCACTTTATGACATTCTGAGATTGAATGCATCATCAAACGATGAGGATGTCTATATTTGTGCCAGCACCCTTAGGGAGGTCTATGCACTTTACAGCATTCTGAGATCGAATGATGGTTACCCTACATTACACTTTTGCACACAATCACTCACAGTTCCACCACCCCATGGCCAAATGCTTAACCTTGTGTGTAGTCACGAGTAATGGGGGAGGAAGTCACCTCTTGATCCCGTACCTATGAGTATATCAAAAAGATCATGTACCTCACGTATATAGATCCTGTCAAGGAAGCCTTGTTAGTCCTATTGCTTCCACCGTATGCTTGCATCATGTATAAAATAGATGAAGAAGCTAGGAGCGCGACAAGCTAACAGTAGAACTTGTTTACGGTCTTGAAAAGTAATATCCCTATATTATATTCCCATCATAAAGAATGCTTTCCTAGGTGGGTTTCGCACAAAAGGTGTCCCTCCTCCTTAAGGAAAAAGTCCAAATACGTGACTCAAGGGCAATCCCATCAGAGTCACGTCAAGTCTGGAGAAGTCTTGAGAAAATCAGGAGGAAGGACATCTAATGGGAAAAAGAATAAGAAAAGCATGACTTTATTATGTAGAATCTCTTATGGGAATATTCTCGACAAGCCATTTGTATGAATCTCCTGCTTATGACACTGGGTGGACCAGGGGCATCGAACCCTATCCACCCCTTATTATTAAGCGGACTAACTTTGGATGGATCACTGGTTGTTTATCTAGTGAATCTGTGAACAAGGGGTTGGAAATTCAAGAATCCTAAAATAAGCCACTTTTGGTTCAAGCACAATTCCACATCTCAAGTATTCTCTGTAGTCCCTTTGGATGCTTCAGGGTAATCGGTTGACTCGCCTAAGTCCAGTGTCACTTTCATTGTCTACTCGAGACTGTCTACCATCAAGTGATTATAGCCCAGTTAGTATGGATCCACATGACTCTGAATCACCCGAACAAGCCTGGGTCAGTCCCTGGAGACCTTGCAAACAGAAATGGCTGAAGTCAAGATAGGGATAGCTCAGATATTGCATGCACTTTAGAATCCTCCCAGAACTGATCCCAGGAATGAGTCAGCACCAGATACGGGAGATGTGGATCAGAATGGAGCTACAGGTTATTGTGGGAACTCTTCTCAGGTTGAATTAGGAGAACCAGAGCAAGTTAGGCCAACCGATGAAAGAGGATCTGCAACTACTCGCTCAAATGGTCAACGAGGGGTCTATTCCAAGGTCCCTTTTCCCAGGGTAGTGATTGAAGATGAGGAGGAGGAGTTTGCCACACATGTGCGAATGGAGCCTCCAAAGATGGAAAAAGAAAGGAAACTCAAAGAGCAATTAGAGAAGTTGGAGAACATGATTCGAGTGGGAAAAAGCTCAAAAGGCCTAGCAGTGGATTCAGAGGAAATGAGTTTCTTCTCCGGGGTAAGAATTCCCAAAAAATTTAAGTGGCAGAATGATAGGTTTGATGGGTCAGGAGAACCCAAGGCTCATCTCAAAGCCTTCTTTAGCATCGTCAAGTCGTGGCAACTCGCAGATAACCAGATGGGGCAAACTTTTATGCTAACCCTATTGAGACTAGCACTAAGGTGGCTCAGATAGTTGGAGTCATCCCAAACTCAAAATTGGGTGACGGTGGTGAAAGCCTTCACCAAACAGTACTCATAAAACACCGAAGTGGATGTGAAGCAACGATAACTTGAGACTTTGAGGCAACAGCTTAGAGAAGGATTCACCACCTTCTTGATGAGGTTTAGAGATAAGGCCGCCAAGATGGCTGATCAGCCTTCAGAAGCAGAGCAAGCAGAGATGTTGATAGAAAACCTGTCAAAGCCCTATTATGATGTTCTTTACTATCAGCATTTGCAAACTTTTGAGGCCTTAATAGCAACCGAAACACATATGGAGAATAGAATTTTGAGAGAGGCCCAGTATCAAGGGTCCTCCTAAGATGCAAGCAACAACACCCAAGTTGAACAGGGAAAGGGTCCAGAAACTGATATTGTGAGTGCAGTTCAATAGTAAGTCTCACTAGCCACTTCTTCACAGCCCTTCTTAATAAAAGCAGATGCACCCGCCCAAAAGGCCCGTCGCCCAAGAAGGCAATTTTTTTAATTTGAGAATGCCCGTAACGGCCACATATGAGAAGTTAAAGAAGCAAGGATTGCTAACGACAATGGCTCTAAGAATGATCAGCAACCCTCCTCCAGTTTGGTATAGGGATCTTGAATATTGTTCCTAACACACTCAGAAGGGGCACAATACTGAAAGATGTTTGGGTTTACAATATGCAATTCAGGACTTGGTAGACAATGGAATTGAGGTCAAGGTTAAGCAACGTCCCAATGTTAATACCAATCCACTCCCTGATTATGTGAACAATCTGGATGAAGAAACTACAAAGAGTGATCCCACTTAACTCATTGTACCTAGAGTTCAGAAGAATCATATGAATTCTTGAGCTTATAGGCAAATCATGAGTCAAAGGGTTGTAATCATAAGGACTCCCAGAAGAACAATCAGAAGATTCGACACCCGCCATTCATCCTTCCTCATCAATAGAAGGGTCCACAGCACTATATTACTAGCCCCCACCATACCTTCCACCTTCACCATATTATAAGCCTCCGCCATATCATCAACCTTTCCCCCACCATCAAAGTGGAGGAACCTCTTCATCCTATCACCCCCAATCTTCATATCCTACCTCCCATATCACTTCATCTTCATACCATCCCACTTTGTATCCCTCATCACCCTCATACCAATCCTATTCTCAAGGTTCAGTGTATAACCGAAAGGAAGGATGGACGGATACGTACAATTGGAAGGATATTCTTGCACTATCAGATACCCCAAAAATGACCTCATCAACAGGGTCAATGAATGCATTAGGGGAAGAACAAGAGAGTGATCCCAGTTCTCTAATTCAGCCTATTATATCTTCAGAGGACGATCTAGAGGTAATTGAGGAGGTTACAATTGATCTTCTTAGAGTAATAACCACATTGGCCATAGGGGAACAGGTTAAGGAACACATCTCCCTAATCCACATAGGGAGTGACACAGAGGATGATGAGCCAGGACTGGTCCAACTTCAAGCCATTGATGTCAAGACCAACTCTATGAAAATCTTTTGGTCCATACGCTTTGAATACTATGAGCGTTTGGATGCCGGAGAGTTTGATGGTCTAGAAGAACCTGATGAGGAGCTAAGTGAGGGGAAAATCAGGGAAGAAGAGGATGATGATGATGATGATGAGGACTAGAATGAAGATGAGAAGGATGGAGATGACTTTGATTCTCAAGAGGATGATGGGTATCCAGACTGGGATGACTACCAAGGGCCTTGGTATAATGATTATGATGATGAGTTAGAATACTACTCACCAGAACATCAGACATGTTTTTTAGTCTATACTATTGGCGGTGATGATCTAATAGCTGATCCGACAGGTGGTATTTACCCTTCCCTCTATATGGGAGGAGATGATTCTACGTCAAATTCAAAAAGTGATAAAGGATCTAGACATCCGATGCAAGTTTATCTGGATGAACCCGAATCTGCATTAGAGATGGAGGAAAAGCTGTGTGAAGTGTACTCCAACATATTGAGAATACAGGAGAGGGTGGAAGAAATTGACAACATGCTAGGTGAAGTAATTGTCAGTGATCATTACTACTGTGAGCAGTTGGATGATCTAGAGAAAATAGGGCCAGATGACACTTTCGCAGAGGCTGTAGGTGCTGCATTCCAACAGCTTTCCAATATAGTTAAGAAGCTATGAACTAGGGCTGTGGATATTTATGGAGGACCTCGACTTCCCACCCCATGCAAGGAAGCAGAATAAGAAGAAGAATATGATTCTATCATAGGGATAGTCACTCTAACAAAGAGTGATGATGAAGACTGCTATCCCACGAAGATTATTGTAAAGAAACCTGACGACATGATGGAAACTAGAAGTGGGAAAGACTACAAGGGCAAGGCTCTAGCGGTAGAACAGTCAAGGACTAATGAGGCAGGAACTAGCAGCACAAAGAAAGAGCTGGAGAACCCAGTCTTGGCTTAACTCAAGAAGTCCCAAGCAAACATTACAATTTGGGGATTGTTGATGGCATCCCCCACACACTGTGAAGTAGTCTTGAAGTCCCTCACTAATGTACAGGTGCCAATCGAAATAAATTCAGCACATCTCGCATATACAGTAAGGGCAACATATGCGGTGCAATCTCTGATGTTCTCAGATTTAGAGCCTCCCAAAGGGGTCCAGCACAATCGAGCTCTCTATATCACAGTAGAATGCCTTGACAAAGTGGTTCCCAAGGTTCTTGTTGACAATGGGTCCGCTTTGAATGTGCTACTATTGAGATCGGCAAAAAGTATTGGCATCAACTTGGAAGAAATGAGGCCGACCACCCAAACCGTATGGGCGTATGACAATACCAAGAGGAAGATCCTTAACATCATTACCCTTGCTGTAAAGATTGGCCTAGTGAAGTTTGATATTGATTTCCAAGTCATTGATATACCAACGGCCTTTAACATGCTCTTGGGAAGGCCTTGGATGCATCCTACGAAGGCAGGATGGGAAGGTGATCACAGTAACTAGCGATCCTGAAGTGATTAATACTTTGGCCAATATTGAAAATGGGGAAGAACAAGACTAGGAAGTCCAACTAAATGGTTTTGAATTGGACACAACTTGTGCAGCCATTGCCAAAGAAACACCAAAGGAGGAAATCCCAGCTAACTATGAAGCCATCTGGAGTCCACTGGTGAATCAAATGATGAAGAATATACAATATTTTTTTGGTATGGGACTAGGTGAATATTATCAAGGAGTTCCAAAGTAGCCTAGTTTGGCAGTGAACAAAGGAAAGAATGGTCTCGGGTACACTCCTCCGACCACCTGAGGGTAGAAAGTGTTGAGGATGACTGAGAAGGTCTCTGTCTCTTACTACCCTACTCTCAATGGGTATTTTGTAAAAGAAGGTGAGGATTTTTCCTTTTGTGAAAATATGGAGCCATGGTTTGATGAAACCGTCGTAAAAATGTAACCAGGATTTGAAGTATTTTTCCAAGATGAGTTCGACTGGGTGACTCATGAAGTTAAACAATAGAAAATGCTGGTCAATGAAAGTGATCAAGACAGTTGCATCCCTGGGATAGCAAAAATTGCACTAATTGAGACTGGGACTTCCTCTGGTGACCCTACAACATTGATCCAATCAAAGGAGACACCAAGTCCTCGAGTCCTCCTAAAAAGAGAATGGGAAAAGAAGAAAAGACTCACCTAGAGTCTGTCGCTTCCCATTGATGTGAAAGGTTTCATTTTCTCCCTCCTACGAGAGCCAAAAACTCGAGAGCTGCATGAGCTCAAGCCTCACCCTTTCAGAGGAAGAAGCACGTATGCAAAGAAAAGGAAAGCATAGAGAATGATGGTCTGTATGTACTGTGCCCAAACCAATTACAATGGGAAGGCCAGTGAAGGTGGTCAAAGATGTGACCGAGGCATTGGGATGGCATCCCTCAACAGGCTTGAAAAGATAGACTTCATAGAAAAGGGATTGAGCAGTCTCCACTAATCTTCACCCCTTAGAAAGTTTGGCTTCCGAGAGCATGAGATTGACCAGTTGGTATTCGTGAAGAAGCGAGCACCTATCCAGAAGAACTATTGTGCCACTGAAGAAGTAGCAGCAACTTTTTCAAAAGGAGAAGAAGGCCTTTTGCCACACCTCCTCATTCATCAAGCCACTGAAGCGCTCTTGAACTAGACAAGCATTGGAGAAAACTTCAAGTTTGCTCATGCTATTGAGTCAACCAGCCTGAATACCCCTGGCGAAAGCATCAAGCCCGTTATCAAGTCTGTAGTCGAGTCTGTTCTTTATGATTTTGTGTCAACCTCCCCTCTTAAGGAGAGTCTAAAGTCCTTGTATATCGAGTCCGGTACTCCTTCTTTCATGGATGAAATTTCTGATTTTGAGTACGACTTGCCTCCTTTTTCTGATGATGATCTTAATAAATATCAAGAATCAATAAAATAATGCAAGCCAAAGAAAGCCCAACCCATCCATGAGGATACTCAGGTTATTAATCTAGGAACCGACCAATGCCTTCGAGAGGTAAAAATTCGCATCACCCTTGATGGCAAAGAAGCAAAACAGATGATTAGTCTTCTGAAGGAATTCGCCGAGGTCTTTACATGGTCTTATGAGGTTATGCCTGGTATCGACCCTAACATCATGCAGCATCGATTGCCGACTTACTTTGGGGAAAAGCCTGTAAAGCAGAAGCTCTAAAGAATACGGCCAGAATGGAGTGAGAAAATCAGAGAATAAGTTATGAAATAGTGGAATGCGGGGTTTCTACAAGTGGTGAGGTACCCCCAATAGTTGGCCAACATTGTACCAGTACTAAAGAAAGATGGTAAGGTACGAATGTGCATGGACTTCCGAGATACTAACAAAGTGAGTCCTAAAGATGACTTTCCATTACCTCACATTGATGTATTAGTGGATAATACGACAGGACATGCTTTGTTATCATTTATGGATGGATTCTCGAGATACAACTGAATAAGCATACACTCGGAAGATCGTGAGAAGATAGCGTTCACCACTTCGTGGGGAACCTATTATTACAAGGTGATGCCTTTTGGACTAAAGAATGCCAGGGCCACTTATCAGAGAGTAGCTACAACCATATTGCATGACATGATCAACAAAGATGTGGAAGTCTATGTGGACGACATGATAGTGAAGTCAAAAGATTAGCAGGGGCATATTCTTGCACTAAGGCATTTCTTTGAAAGAATCAAGAAGTATCAGCTGTAGTTGAATCCTCACAAGTGTGTATTAGGGGCAACAGCAGAAAGTTGTTAGGTTTCTTGGTGAATGAAAGTGGCATTGAAGTTGACTCTATCAAGATCAAGGTAATTCAAGAAATGCCCACACCACGGACTGAGAAGCAAATACAAAGATTTCTGGGTCATATCCAGTATATTAGCAGATTCATAGCTCAGTTGACTACAATCTGTGAACCAATTTTCAAGTTGTTGAAGAAGGATCAGTCCACAAAATGGAATAACCAATGCCAATAAGCTTTTGACAAGATCAAGGGATATCTCATGAACCCACCAGTATTGACACCGCCGGTGAAAGGAGAACCACTTCTGTTGTATCTATCTGTGGGAGAATGTTCCATGGGCTCTTTGCTAGCCTAGAAGGAGACAAAAGAAAGGGCAGGCCATAGCTGATCATTTGGCTGCCCATCCTACAGAAGATGGAAGATCCTTAGATGATGCCTTTCTTCGATGAAGGAATCAACGCAATAGATGAAGAAGACACAGTTAATGAATGGTAGTTATTCTTTGATGGAGCAGTCAATCTGAAGGGATGTGGTGCGGGAATATTGCTTGTTACTCCTGACGGTCTTTATTTGCCTTCATCATTCCACCTCGACTTTCCCGGTACCAATAACATTACTGAGTATGAAGCTTGTGCTTTGGGACTAGAAACAACCCTAACCATTGGGGTTAAAAGGATCAAGGTGTATAGAGATTCATCCATTGTCATTTGTCAGACGCAAGGAAAGTGAAAAACTAGAGATGAAAAGTTGAAGCCATGTCAAGAACATCTGGAAGAGGTGATTGAACACTTTGAGAAGATCTTGTTCGAATACTTCCAGAGGGATAACAATAGGTTTGCTGTTGCCCTTGCAACCTTGGCTTCTATAGTAGAATGCAATCCTATGGCTAGGGTCCGACCATTCTTGGTAGAACAAAGAAGCAGACCCATTTATCAGAATTTGGTGAATTCTCTCACTATGGATGGTCGGTCTTGGTTCGCTCACATAGTGGATTTCATTAGGGAAAGGCAAATACCCGGTGGAAACAACTGACACAGAAAAGAAGTTTCTAAAAAGATATGCCACCCAGTTTATTCTTCAAGAGGATCTTTTATACAAGAGATCCTATGACGGAATACAGTTGTTGTGTGTGGATGAAGAACAAGCTATAATCATCATGGGGGAAATTCATCAAGGTCTTTGTGGACCCCACATGAATGCTAAGATGTTATCCAAGAAGATTCTCAGGCTAGGATACTACTGGAACACAATGGAAGCAGATTGCATGAACTTTGTCAAGAAATGCCACAAGTGTCAGATATTTGCTAACATTATACACATCCCACCAACAGAGTTGCATTTGCTTAGTTCACCTTGGCCATTCTCCACTTGGGGCATTGACATCATTGGAAAGGTTGGCCCTAAAGCATCCAATGATCATGAGTTCATCTTGGTAGCCATAGATTATTTCACCAAGTGGGTGGAAGCTCAGTCCTATGTAGTTCTCACATCTGCTAAGGTAGCCAAATTCATCCAGGAAAATATCATTGCGCGATATGGAGTACCTTGAGAATTGATATCAGATCAGTGATCCCATTTCTGGAGTAAGATCGACAAAATCTGCACAAAGTTTGGTATCAAAAGACATCATTCTACTACTTATAGGCCATAGACCAATGGGGCAGTGAAAGTAGATAACAAGAACATCAAAGTCATCCTGCAGAAAATGGCAGAAAAACACAAGGATTGGGTTGATAAGTTACCCCTTGCCTTATGGGCATACCGGACTTCTATACGATCCTCGATGAGGGCCACCTCTTTCTCTTTGGTATATGGGCTTGAAGTGGTTCTACCCGTGGAAATCCTGGTCCCATCCCTAAGGGTGCTTCTTGATAGTCAGCTACCTAAAGAATAGTGGGTGAAAGCCAGACATGACGAGCTCAACTTTCTCGATGAAAGGAGCATGAAAGCCATGGATAATCTGAAGAAATATCAATTCAGAATGGCCAGGGCCTTTAACAAGAATGTGAAGCCTCGTCACATAGACGAAGGTAAACTTGTTCTTCGAGAACAAAGAGCCCCAATTTATGACCCAAGAGGAAAATTCAGGCCCAACTGGAGCAACCCATTCACCGTTGAAGAAATTCTACTAGGAAAAGCTGTGAAACTCATCGACTACAATGGTGAAGAAATACTCAGACTGGTCAACATGGATCAACTCAAAAAATATTGTCTGAAAGGGAAAATAGCCTAAACTACGCTAGACCTAATTCCTTTCGAGGGATACGTAGGCAACATGACATGTGCAAGTGCAGACTCAACCATCTAAAGGCAATAAATTGGTTCCTTGATTAATAATCAAAGTATCTTAAAAGATCATCATATTTTGTGTCCCCTAAGAGTCACCATTTGGCATGAAAGGCCATTAGGTATTTGCCATCCACCCATTGGTCCGCCACTTCTCATCCAGGATTCTATCCCCCCAAAAGTCACCACCCGACACCAGTTTATCAAGGTCAGTTTATTCTCCATCCTTGATCAGTCAAAATAAATAAATAAATAGCTTGATGCAACAGTGGTAAAGGCTTATTTGAGTCATTAGCTAATGACTAATTCTTTGATAAATCATCATATCTCTTTTGTTTGTAATGGTTTAAGGAAAAATCATGAGCTCAATGGATTAGATGTTGAGGAAATGGACATTGGACATGAGCATGAGGGAGCCAGGATTGTTGGATTCTATGAATGTGTCATTTCTCGACAAGATTGGATGTGTGAAGGTACATCACCAATTACTCCGACAAGTGCCTCAACACTGGGATGCCAGCCTGCATGTATTTTAATTTGGATTAGTAGAGATCTGCCCAACTCTCAAAGAATTATGGGTTTGTATGTTATCTCCACCCAAAGGCAGTTTGCTCCAACCATCTTTGAGGAATGATTACTTAGAAGAGATTCAGGACTTCTTTGGATGGAAAGAAGAGGAAGTGAAGCAATTTCTCAGGTATAGAAAGATCGACATTTTGAAGGTGGCCTAGATCTTCATCTAATATCTACCAATGGGAGGAATCCATCAATAGAGATCACAAGATGCTTATTTACTTTGCATAATAGCTCGTTATGTTCTCCGTACTCCCAAATGTGGTGCACCGTCCGTTCTGATTGAGGTAGTAAAACAGTTGAAGAAGTGAGGTGACATCATCCCTATGGTTCTTGTAGAAAAACTCAAGGGATTCGATGACATAGGCCATGGCCATAGATTTGGACTAGATCATTATCAAGGGAGTTCTGCTATTTTCCAGATTTGGCTCCTTGAGAAACTAAAGTTAACCAAGCCATTAAAAGGAGGCCCACTCAAAGTTCTTTGCCACCAGGATAAGAGGGAAGTTCCAGAATTTGACCTTATCACTGATTGGGAGATGTACTTGTAGGAAAGGACTGCAAGATATTGTATGGAGGTGCCCAGGGAGGCCACAAGAAGATTTTTTTATTAAGACCCTAGGTTACGATTCTATCAGGTTGATAGGATTGACTCACACATCCTTTTATCTGCCTATGTACATCAGCCAACAATATGGGCTCAAGGAGATGGACCCAGAAGAGTCAGTGAACTTTCACCCACCTCAAGAATTGTCTCCCTACCTTATTACTCACCTATCCCACCTATGGTAGGAACATTTTTCTTCTTTTCATATGATTCACTTGGTAATAGAATGAGGAAGTATTTGGATTCTCGTGTAATCCCGATTATTCTAATTATGACTTGAGTTATAGAATTGATTATGCCTGAACATTGCAAGCAAACAAAAAAAAAAAAAAAAAGAGAGATTTTCTTTGTGCCAAAAGTAAGTTTTCATAAGATGCTGAAATAAAATGATGAACAAACAAGGGGAGGGAAAAAGAAAGAAAATATCCATGTGTTTGTGTTTTCAATAAATGCAGGAACAAATCCCTATAAGTCAAAAGCCGTCATCTGAGCCGTACTCTGAACCATCCTCATGGAGTATCGGGGAATCTGCGGATGCTAGTCCAACCTACTCTAGCCACTAGGTCAGGTCCTGAATCAGTGCGTCCTGCCATGCAATCTCCCAATCCTTGGCAACTATCACCTCACACTGGCCATAGTCCATCCTCCTAATCTCAGCATAGACCTCTAGGGACACCTGAGAAAGAGTATATCAGCTAGAGGAAATTAAGAGTTAATTGGAGGATGATCAGATACTCACATAATCATAAGGAATAGGCAGGCCAAGGGAAGCGTCTACATCTGTGTTTAGTTCCAGAAGATGAGGGAGACTGGGGTTGGCTACTTTGGGATAGGTCCAGGCAGGGAAGCCACGAAAGTGGACATTAGCAACCCTGAGAGACCCGCTGGCACTAGTAGAGGGTCTTGCTTGTGAAGGATACGTAGCACTAGCATGCAACAGAATAGCAGAAGGATCTACACGTCTCACTCTCCCCTAAAAAGACATCAGTCAAGACCAGAACAACAAGGGATTTGAAGGAAATACTCATGAAAGTGTAACATACCATTGGACCATCAGGACCAAGAGGGGTGCATACTATATCCACCTCCAGGAAGGCCCGTAGTCCCTATCCTGATCCAGAAATGAGTCATCCCATACTCCGCCAGCCCAATGCTCCATCTCGTCTACTGGGATGATCTTTGGGCAGTACATAGTGGGTGGAGGAAGACCAAGAGTAGGGTGTGGCTCGATATCTAACCACTGGGGTACTACTCTCTCTCCCAAATACCAGGCGTGACTCCACATTCCCCGAAAAAGGACTCGGTGCTTGGATAAGTGCTTAACCAAGGCTAATCTTTGAAGATCTGGAAATACGAGGTCATGGAATGGTCTCCAAGTAACCTGCGAAATCAAGGAGAAGTAAGTACAGTAGAATATGAAAAGAATATTAGTGTCAGACAGGGCCTACCTCGGTGAGATCGTTCAAAAGAGAACGAGCGGTGGTCCCCGGAGGATGGCGTCGAGCCCTGAGCACCTGATTATCTCCCCACTTCATGGCTATAGGGAAGAATAATGCCTCAAGGTCCCTCAGTTTGGGAGCTATGGTCCCTAAGTGCTCAAAGCACCAAGGCTGTTTCAAGAAATTAAAGTAAGAAAATGTAACCAAATGAATGAAAGGAAATGGGTACAAGAAGGAAAGTTACCTGAATAATGAAGCCTCCCCCCTTAAGGCCCCTATCTCCATAGGACAGTAGATCTAGGGATCGCAGGAGATATGCATAGGCAGCCCCACCCCAGTCCCAAGAGTCTATTGTACAAAGACCTCAAAGGAAGTATACCAGACGAATATCCACTCCCCCTTGGAGGTTACTGAAGAGGCACTGACCCACAGCAAACAGCAAGAAGGAACGGGCCACCTGAGGTATGTTACCTGGGTTCTCCCCTGGGCCGACTTTCCACCATCGGGCACTAATCTCCCCTAAGTAGATGTGTGTCTGATCGGCTACAATGATGATGTCGGTCAGGTCTGCGAACTCCTAGACAGTTGAAGCCCTGGGTAGGGTCATGGATCTACCCCCAAATGGAATGCCTATCAAAGCATAGAAGCACAACGGCATGATGGTGATCTCGCTAGTAGGAAGATGGAAATAATGAGTACTCGGCCACCACCAATCCATGATGGCTCCCACCAGTGCTGGGTTAAACTTCTGGGTCTCTACCAAATAGCCGACCTAGGTATGATGCATCAACTGTCTGTTTTACTCTACGAGGAAGCATCTTATGCCATGACTGAACCATGTTCGAATGGCCATATGAGGCCAAGGTTGGTGGTTCCTTCCACTCATGCTAATGGAAATTAAAAAATGCAAGGAAGAAAAAAACAAACAACAAAAAATGAAACAGAATAAAAAGAAAGACAAAGCAAAATAAAAAGATAATAAAAATCATGAATACAATATAAAGACTTACCCAGGAACCCTATCTAGAGTTGCAGATGTGATTCCGACTGTTATGAAGGGTCAGCCTGGAGTACCAATCAGCCAGACCCTCGTCCCTGCAGGAAGGATTGCTGTAACTCTCAAGCTGGACTTCTCCCAAAGTCTTTCTCCTTCTCCTATTAGCCATATTTTTGAAAATTAAAAGAAGCCCCAAATTTTTTTGAAATTACAAGAAGCCCCATCAAGTTTTTAAAATTGCATAAAAGCCCATAAGAATATCAAATTCTCCAAATGAATTCTCCTTCAAGAATAAGATGAAGAATCCTCAAGAACTTCAAGGGCAAGATGAAAAACTCCAAGAACAAGAAGGAAAACTTCAAGAAAAACCAGAGAGCTCCAGGAACTCAAAACTCACTCAGAAAAGTTAGAATGAAGAATGAACAGGTGAGGGGGGCCCTTTTATATAAAAAAAAATTCATTTCCCCCCTCAGAAAAAAGAAAGATTATAAATCAAGCATCAAAATTCAAAGTTCAAATCAAAAGATTCCAAATCAAGCATCAAAATTCAAAGTTCAAATCAAAAGATTCTAAATCAAGCATCAAAATTCAAGGTTCAAATCAAAAGTAGAGAATCAAATATTTGTATCTTTTACAGGGTTGAAAGAGCATCGAATTTGTCACACCCCGTTCACACAGAACTGGACTGGTGACCGGGTTAACTCCGGTTAACCCAAACCTACCAGGATCATCTGATATAGTACCCAACCACAGCATACACACATCTAAGATAAACATTCAAAGGTTCAGCGGAAGACTTAATTTACATGTAAATATCCCCAATATACTTGATACCCAAATTGTAGTATATAGATAAATACATGTGGGCCCACAGGCATGATATTTACACAAAAAGAATAACAATTCACATATCAAGTACACAAAAAGGGGTCACCAAAAGAATAAAAAAGTAAAACCCTGTACGGCGTCAATACTGCGGTCCCACAGCACAGCCCTCGCACGTGCAATCTGTACCGTGCTCATACTCCTCGGGGACCCACCAATCCTCATCGGAAAACTCAATTGTGGGGCCCGACCCTTGATCTTCAGGTTGGTGACCTGCAAAGTCATCTAAAAGAGGTGCGCACGTGGGATGAGCTCACTAGCTCAGTAAGTGAAAAGAAGGACCACACAACAATCCACACAACAATCACATCCATATGCACTATATGCTATGCAATTCATTTAAAATCTCATCCACCTAAACAACATTACTAAGTCTTTGGTTTGGTTCTACTACAACCACAGCGCGCGTATGCTCCGGGTACAAGCCACGAACTCCATCCTGCGATACGCCCATAGGGCTATTAGAGAAGGCCCACCGTGAGTATTCGAAAAAGTAAAGCATGCCGACTACCGACTCTCAATATAAAATTAAATGACAAAAAGTAAAGGTGCTAACTCTAGCAATTTAAAAGCAGTACGATTGGCCCTCTTGAATATACCACTGAGGTTGCCGACTGTCCTAATGACCAGCCGGGCGTATGTCTAACCGCCACAGTGACCCGACACCTGCAACCACTGCTTTCCCCCAAGTGATAACCCAACACCTCAACCCCTGTTGGGAAGGGTCGTAGCACGGGAAGATGATAACCCTAAACCACATGCCCCTATATGACATAGTACGATTGCATAGTACCACTGCATCCCATTCCACGGGCCACCAATGCACTTGTTTCCAAGCCGACTATGGCATCTAGTCTAATAATGCATCATGCATAGTGATCCCATCATTTGTCACATAAGCACACCAATCATTTAGCATTGAGAAAGTAAAACACAACACACATGTCATAATCATATGAGGATGACTAAGCTACACATAATTTGCATGATGACATGGCTAGTCTAGATGCAATTGAATGATGTCAAACAAGCCTTAAAATAAAATCAAACATCCTCTCCCCACTTACTTGTTGTGTACAAAGACTCACGCCCAGTAGGGGTGAGATCCGGCGCGAGAAGCGTAAATTTTAGTGAACCTATCATAAGTGAATGGGGTTAGCATTTCACCACTTTGGGGTCAAAACTAACAAGATTTGATGACAAAATCGTGTTTAGAATAAGAAAAGAAGGTTGCACGTCCATTTTGGGTTCATTCGGACACAAAAATCATGTTGGGGGCCTCTCGGGTGGGTTGGACAACCCACAGGTCTTCTCAGGTGGGCGGGGCGGCCCACCGGTGGGGACCGAGAGCCGGTCCTCTCAGGCGGGCAGGTCGGCCCACCGGTCATCCCGTCAGTCAGCTCACCGATCATCTCAGGTGGGTTATCGACCAGCCAATCAGCCCACCGATCGGCCCACCAGTCCTAGCCGAGGGCCTGCCTTCTCAGGCGGGCTGTGCAGCCCACCGGTCCCAGCCCACCTGAGAGGGTAAAAAATTGCCCCCTTCCTTGAAACTTTCCCCAACCTTTGGGAAATCAAATGGGGCTTTTCCAATCCCATTTTTCACACATCCAAGGTCTTATAAGATGATTCTAACTTAGATCTAAGTTAGATTTAAGGATTGAAGAGCCATCTTACCTTCTTTGCTCAAAAACTCTTTCAAAACCCCAAAGTCACTTCTTAGCTCAAGAAATCACCAATGCTTCTCCAATCTTATAAACACTTCTTCAAATCCTTCAAAATCAACACATAGACCATCTATTAAACCTTAGATTCATCATCTCAAGGGGGATTTATAAGACCTCAAGGAACTCTACCCAAATCAAGGGTTTTACTTGGGTTTGGTGAAAGTTTAAGAAACATAGCCTTTGCTCACCTCCAATCATAGATCTCGTGTTGGGGATCACTCTTTCAGTGTTGGAATGGGAAGATCCAACCTTGGCGCCGCTTAAATCCATTTCTTCTTCATCTTCATTCCCCTTTCTTCTTCTCCGTTCTCTTTTCTCCCTTCTTTTCTCTCTCCTCTGTACTCTTCTCACCAACTCCTTAATGTAATAAATGAGAAAATGAAAACACAATAATGCTATTTATACTTTTTAAAACATCTAGTAACCACATGGGTGGGTCACTCAGGTGGGCGGATGCACCCACCTGCGACCGCCCACATGAGGGCCAAAAATTGGCCAACAAGTGGGATTTTGATGGAATTCGACTCTCGACATGTATCTCACTCTCGGCACAAGGTATATTATATGTATGCACTTTAGGATATGGCTACATACCAGCATGTGCACGGCTTGGGTACACCCATCTCCTCTGGCACTGACTCGGACTTGTCTGGCCAACCTGTGTTCAAAGTCACCCTTGCCATCATGGTCCATAAGGAACCTGCCTTAACCCACTCTGGTTCAGGTCCTGCATGGTTAAACTGGGTCAACCATGGAATTAGATCGGTTTTAAAAAGTAGGGTATCACAGAATTTCTTTCTTATAATTGACAATACCAGATAGCCCAGGCCAGTTTGAAAAAACCTATCTAGAAGACCAGATAGCCCAGCCCGGTTTGAAAGAACCTTCCTGGAAGACCAGATAGCCCAACCTAGTTTGAAAAAACCTGCCTGGAAGACCAAATAGCCCATCCCAATTCGAAAGAACCCGCTTGGAAGGCCAGATAGCTTAGATCGGTTTGAAAGAGCCTGTCTGGAAGACCAAATGGTCCAGATTGGTTCAAAAAACCCAGTATAGAGACTATAATCCCTGAACTGGTACATGTGAAGCCCAGCTAAGGAAAATCAAAAAATTAAGCATCTTATTTATTGCAAGACTGGAAAAGCAGTGAATTCCTATCTTGTAACCACCGGTCCCAGATAGTCTAGATTGGTTCAAAAGACCCAACATGGAGACCATATTCCCTAAACTGGCACATGTGAAGCCTAGCTAAAGAAGAGTCAAAGATCAAAGTATTAACCTTTTTTGTAGGTTTGGAAGAGAAACGAATTCCTTTCCACAATTGGCAGCCCAGGTAAGTCCTAAGACTTTAAGTTATTATCTGTTGTATTTTTCAACTCCATCATAAATGAGCAAGATGATGGTAATATATGCTCCGGATGACAAATTGTGGTCGTTCTTTTCTTTGCCCTTCAACGTTTGGCATAGGCCTCGACCAAAGAGGGGCATTCTGTAGACAACCAATTTTGTCACCCTCCTCCGGCTATGATGAAATATGGATCTTGGATGTGGCTTCTAGCTTTTGATCAATAGAGAAGATGATAGAAACATTCCCCTACCCAAAACCTTGGAAACCCTGCGTAGGAGAGAAGGGGGTCCAATTTTGACTTTTTATATACTAAGGAATCTGGTTAAGATGACCATATGGATGGATAGTGCTCAAGAATACGATTTTGATGATATATGGCACACAAACATTGGACCAACGGATCTTCCGTAATCGTCACCTGAAAAACCCATAATTGCACACTAGGCGCGTTGGCCGACAAGCCAGCCTGCGCGCATGCTTGCTGCCATACCTGCAGCCCATGCCTGCTACCAATGGCCGTGACACATGGCTATTACCCATGGGTTGCAGTGCATACTGCCCACCCAAGCCAAGCCTTTGCCCACCAGCCATGCACTTGCCATGCACCTACCATGCACCTACCATGCACCACCCAAGCCAAGCCTTTTCCAGCCAGCCATGCACTTGCCATGCACCTACCATGCACCTACCATGTACCACCCAAGCCAAGCCCCTACGCACTAGCCATGCACCACCCATGCAGCCCCAACCTACACCCCGAATGCAGAATCTCTCCCCCGCACCCTATAGCCCGCCCACACTAGCCTACCCAGGTATGCACCTCACTGTCTCATGCCCCAGCATCTTGCAGCCCATGCCCCCACACCAACCTACCCACACATGCACCACATAGGCATGCTCCCTTGCGCCTCTTGCCCATGCCCCTACCCCTCATCTCGTGCCCCTGTGGGCACTGGCCTGTGCCCATGCCATATGCCTGTGTGCTGACCCATGGGCTAGTGTGAGGATAGCGGCTGGAGATGATGAGATGTCTCTCTTCCCTTAGGGGGGAAAAGGACTTGCATCTCGACCTCTCTCCTCTCTCTTTCACTTTCATGTGAGGGGAGAGGTTCGTGCCATGTGTACTTTACTTGCGAGCCCCACGTTGCTGTATTACCGCTTGGAGATACGTGGAGGCCTATTTTGTAAGAGTGTAAAATTCATCATTTGAGATGGGGGTTTGATGATAGTCCAATATAAGGATCGGGATCATACAAATGGGGTTTGGAGTCACCACCTAGGGTTATGGGCCTAGGACTCAGGGGTGAGCCCGATTCTTGAGAAAAGGGCCCAAAATTTGGTCTGGTCCAGAGATTTAGGGTAAGTGTCAGGTTACAGAATTGGGAAGGTCGGCACCCAATCTATCCGGTTCAACTGGTCTTCCTACTAGATGTTCGAGAACGAACATTTTCCACAATTATTACTATTCCACATGCATGGCTAAGTTATCACATATTATGACACATGGAGGTACATTAATTGAATTCAAACTAATATATACACTAAAGCAAGGTCTATATAAAGTCTACATTATGACAAGTTTGTTGAGAAATTATACCTGAACTTAACCCTTGTTTTGGGTCAAGAGGGGTAGGCCTCTAATTAGTACCGGCTTGGACTGTCTTTTGGATTCTCCTGGCTAAGGTGAAGATGGTCTTGACCTCCAACTTCCTTTCTTGAGAGATGCTGATTGTGATGGTATTCGGACAGGGTTCTGGATAGAAATGGATACTTTCAGATTTGGATTCGGACAGAGCTTCGGCTAGGGAAGTCTATTTCTGGGCTTAGGCTAAGGTGGCACACCGATAGAGCTTCCGTTGGGGATAGGCTAGGGGAGGGCTAGATTGAGGTGGCACTTTGGTAGAGCTTCTGCTAGGAATGGTTATTTCTGGAAAGATTCTAGGGGCACTCGGACAGGGCTTCCACTAGGAATTGCTATTTTTAGAAAGAAACGAATTGACCTAAAAAATGGATTGAAGAGCTCCAAAGCCCCAAAGAACACTTTGAAGATCCGAACAGAGTTTTTGATCTTAACAAAGATCTCTCCGTAGACTCGAAGAACCTCAAAGGGGTGGTTTCTACTTCGGGTAAAACTCAAGAACACTCAAAGGAGGGGGTTGAAGAACATACTACTTTTAACAAAAAATCTGAGCTGACTAAGAACTTGGATTTAAAATCTTCAAAGTCCCAAAGAACACTTCGAAGATCCGAACAAGATTTCAGATCTTGATGAAGATTGCTCCGAAGACTTGAAGAAAATCAAGAGGGGAAGGGGAAGAGAGTTTCACTACATGGGAGTGAGGTGGGGTTTTGGTGTGTGAAATCCAAAGTAGGGGGTATTTATAGGTTTTTTTGGCCAATGGGAAAGAGGGAACATCTTTATCCAATGGACAAAAGAAGGGTTCTTGCCTAAAGTGGGGGGATAGGGCTTTTATACACTGGGTAAAAGAGATCCTTGGACCACAATGGGTGGGGGAAGCTTTTTTTCCAATGGGTAAAAATTGGGTTCTTAGAGAGAAAATCCTTAATAAAAAAAAGGGAATTTCTTCACCCACCAGGTCAAGGGAACACCAATCCTGGCCATTGACGGTGACACACAAGGTTGGGTTAAAATGCATGGGGCATGCAGGCAATGTGCATAGGATGTGCAGGAAATGTGCACAGTGTGTGCAGGTAATGGTGTGTAGCTGGGCACAGGCTAGGCATAAGGGTGTGTGGGAAATGTGCACAGTGTGTGTAGGTAATGGTGTGTAGCTGGTCACAGGCTAGGCATAAGGGTGTGCGGCACTTAATAGCGGGGTAGGCTGAACTGTGAGGGGCAACATGTGCATGGTGCAGGCAAAGTGCATGAGGTAAGCAGGAAGGGGTGCGTGGCCATGCAGCAGAGGCATGCACAGCATACGGCGGGGGTGCGCAGGTTATGAGGTGGGGGTGCGCAGGCTATGTGGTGGGGGTGCACAGATAGGCAGCTAGGGAGTATAGGCCATGTAGCAGGGGCGCATGTAGGCCATGCAGCTGCGCACGCAGGCCATGCAGCTGGGGTGCACAGCGTGCGGTGAGGGTGCGAAGGCCATGTGATGGGGGCACACAAGTCATGCAGCGGGGGCGAGTCTATAGGTAGGCTCGTTGGCTGGTTGGCTTGGTTGGTCGGTGTGCGTAACATGCACGTAAAAAAATGTGATTTTCCAGGGGAGATTGCGGCCAATTCGATGGTTTAATTTTGACATACCATATATTGTGAGAATTGTATTTTTGAGTACCATCCATCTGTACAGTCATCTTGACCAGATTCCTTTGGATATGAAAAGTCAAAATTGGACCCTCCTCCTTCCCACGTGGGGTTTCCAGGGTTTTCAGGCAAGTAGGGAATGTTTTCGGGTTTTCTTAGTCAATCATCATCTCTGTTGATCAAAAGTCAAAAGCCACATCCAAGATCTACATTTCATCATAGCCAGAGGAGGGTGACAAAATTGGGTGTCTATAGAATGCCCCTCTTTGGCCGAGGCCTGTGCCAACGGCCAAAGGGTAAAGAAAAGGACGACCACATTTTGTCACCCGAAGCATGTACTGCCGTCATCTTGCTCATTAATGATAGAGTTGAAAAATGCAACAGATAATATCTCTCAACTACTTTAGGGTTTTAGGACTTACCTGGGCTGCCGATCGTAGGAAAGGAATTCGCTACTCTTCCAATCCTACAAAAGATATTAGTATTTTGATCTTTGACTTTTCCTTAGTTAGGCTTCACATGTGCCAGTTCAGGGAATTTGGTCTCCAGGTTGGGTTTTTCAAACAAATCTGAACTATCTGGGATCGAAGGTTACAAGGGAGGAATTCGCTGCTCTTCCAATCTTGTAACAGGAAAAAACATTTGATTCTTAGATTTTCCTTAACTGGGCTTCGGATGTGCCAGTTCAGGGAATTTGGTCTTTGAGATCAGGTCACTTGGAGATGATATAAAGAGATTGGGCCACCTAGGACCGGGTAAATGCAATCGGGCCACCTGGGGCCGAGTTAATGAAATTAGGCCACCTAGGGCCCATCAATGAAATTAGCCCACTTGGGGCCGG
Source organism: Macadamia integrifolia (assembly GCF_013358625.1). Classification (NCBI taxonomy): domain Eukaryota; kingdom Viridiplantae; phylum Streptophyta; class Magnoliopsida; order Proteales; family Proteaceae; genus Macadamia; species Macadamia integrifolia. Next base: position 355,746 of record NW_024868873.1, read on the forward strand.
GTCGATCAATGAAATTGGGCCACTTGGGGTTGGGTCAATGCAATTGGGCCACCTGGGGCCGGGTTAACAAAGTTGGGCTGCCTGGGGCTGGGTAAATGCAATTGGGCCACTTAGGGCCAGGTCAATGAGATTGGGCTACCTGGGGTTGGGTAAATGCAATGGAGTCACTTGGGGTCAGGTCAATGAAATTGACCCACCTAGGGCCGGGTAAGTGCAATTGGACCACCTGGGCTGGGTCTATGAAATTAAGCCACCTGGGGCCGGGTCAATGAAATTGTTTCCTTTCTTGATTTTTCCTTGATTCTTGATCTTTGTTTCTTTGATTTGGAATTTTTCTTTTTGCCTTTGATTTGGAATTTGATTTGAATTCTGATGCTTGATTTGGAATCTTTTAAAAATTTTATTATTATATTATTTTTTTGGAAGAATAATTTTTTTATATAAAATGGGTCCCCTCCCCTGTTTATTCTTCATTCTAACTTTTCTGAGTGAGTTTTGAGTTCCTGGAGCTCTCTGGTTTTTCTTGAAGTTTTCCTTCTTGTTCTTGGAGTTTTTCACTTTGCTCTCAAAGTTCTTGAAGATCTTCATCTTGTTCTTGAAGTTCTTGAAGATATTTACTTTGTTCTTGAAGTTCTTGAAGATCTTCATATTGTTCTTGAGGGAGAAGTTATTTGGAGAATTTGATATTCCTGTGGGCTTTTGTGCAATTTGGGAAACTTTTAGGGGCTTTTTATAATTTTGAAAACTTTTTGGGGTTTCTCACAATTTCAAAAAGTTTCTAGGGCTTCTTGTAATTTTCAAAAAATATGGCTGGAAGGAGAAAGAGAAGGACTTTGGGAGAAGTTCAGCTTGAGAGTTGCAGTAATCCTTCCTGTAGGGATGAGGGCCTGGCCAACTGGTACTCCGGGTAGACCCTTCACAATAGTTGGAATCACATCTACAACTCCATATGGGGTTCTTGGGTAAGTCTTTACATTTTATTCATTATTTTGATTATCTTTTACTCTTGCTTTGTCTTTCTTTTTATGCTGTTTTTGCTTTTTGTTGTTTTTTTTTATGCATTCTTTATTTCCATTAGCATGAGGGGAGGGAAGGACAAACCTTGGCCTCGTATGGCCGTCCAAACATGGTTCAGTCATGGCATAAGATGCTTCCTCGTAGAGTAAAGTAGACAGTTGATGTAACATGTCTTGGTCGGTTAGCTTTGGGAGACCCAAAAGTTTAACTCGGCACTGGTAGGGGCTCTGAGGGAGCGGTGGTGGCCGAGTACTCATTCTTTCTTGTTGGTGAGATCACCATCACACCCTTGTGCTTCTATGCTTTGACAGGAATTCCATTTGGGGGTAGATCCATGACCCTACCTAGGGCTTCGACTGTGCAAGAGTTCGCAGACCTGACTGGCATCACCATTACGGCCAGCCAGACACACATTCGCCTAGGGGAGATCAATGCCAGATTGGTGGAAAGTCGGCCTAGGTGAGAACCCAGGTAACATATTTCAGGTGGCCCGTTCCTTGTTGCTGTTTGCTGTGGGTCAGTGCCTCTTCAGCGACCTTCGAGGGGGAGTGGATATCCGTCTGGTATACTTCCTTCTAGATCTTCGTACAATAGATTCTTGGGACTGGGGCGGGGTTGCCTATGCATATCTCCTATGGTCTCTAGACTTGCTATCCTATGGAGATAGGGGCCCCAAGGGGGAAGGCTTCATTATTCAGGTAACTTCTTTTCTTGTACTCATTTCCTTTCATTCATCTAGATTGCACTTTCTTACTTTAATTTCTTGAAACAGCCTTGGTGCTTTGAGCATTTGCGGACCATAGCTCTCAAACTGAGGGACTCTGAGGCATTCTTCTTCCCTATAGCCATAAAGTGGGGAGATAATCAGGTGCTTAGGGCTCGACGCCATCCTCCAGGGACCACTGCTCGTTCTCTTTTGAATGATCTTACCGAGGTATGCCATGTTTAACTCTGAAATTCCTTTCATCTTCTGTTGTACTTACTTCTCCTTGGTTTCACAGCTTACTTGGAGACCATTCCATGACCTCGTATTTCCAGATCTTGAAAGATTAGCCTTGATTTGGCACTTATCCAAGCACTGAGTCCTTTCTCAGGGAATGTGGGGTCACGCCTGGTATTTGGAGGAGAGAGTAGTACCCTAGTGGTCAGATATCGAGCCACACCCTTCTCCCGATCTTCCTCCACCCACCATGCATTGCCCAGTGATCATCCCAGTAGACGAGATGGAGCGCTTGGCCGCCTAAGTATAGGAGGACTCTTTCTGGATTAGGATAGGGACTACGAAACATTCCTAGAGGAGGAGATAGTGTGCACCCCTCTCGGTTCTGATGGTCCAGTGGTATGTTGCCCTTTCTTGAGTATTTCCTTTAAATTCCTTTCTGTTTTGGTCTTAACTGATGTTCTTTTAGGGGAGACTAAGACGTGTAGATCCTTCTGCTATTCGATCGCATGCCAGTGCTACCGATCCTACACAAGCAGGACCCTTTACTAATGTCGTCTGGTCTCTCAGGGTTGCTAAATGTCCCCTTTCATGGCTTCCCTGCCTTGACTTATCCCAACGCAGCCAACCCTAGTCTCCCTCATCTTCTGGAGCCGAACATAGATGTAGATGCTTCCCTTAAGCTGCTGATTATGTAAGTATTTGATCATCCTCCAATTAACTCTTGATTTCCTCTGGCTGATATGCTCTTTCTTAGGAGTCCCCGTAGGTCTATGCTGAGATTAGGATGATGCACTATGGCCTGTGCGAAGTGATAGTTGCCAAGGATCAGGAGATCACATAGCAAGACGCAATGATTCAGGACCTAACCCAGAGGCTGGAGTAGGCTGGACTAGCATCTACGGATTCCTCTGTGCTCCATGAGGTTGGTTCAGAGTGCTACTTAGATGATGGCTTTTAACTTATAGGGATTTGTTCTTGCATTTACTGAAAAGCACAAACACATGGATATATTTTTTCTTTTTTCTTTCTCCCTTCCCTTGTTTGTTCAACATTTTATTTTAGCATTTTATGAATGAAAACTTATCTTTGGTACAAAGAATATTTTTTTTTTTTGTTTTGGTTAGGTACAATCAATTCCATAACTCAAGTCATAATTAGAATAATCAGGATAACACGAAAATCCAAATACTTCCTCATTCTATTACTAAGTGAATTACATGAAAAGGGGAACAATGTTCCTACCATAGGTGGGATAGGTGAGTAATAAAGTGGGAAGACAATTCTTGAGATGGATGAAAGTTCACTAACTCTTCTAGGTCCGCCTCCTTGAGTCCATATTTTCGGCTGATGTACATGGGCAAATAAAAGGATGTCTGAGTCAATCCCTTCAACCTGACATAATTGTAACCAGGAGTCTTCATCAAATAATCTTCTTTTGGCCTCCCTGGGTCCCTCCATGCGATATCTTGCATAGTTCTTTCCTGCAGGTGCTTCTCCCGATCAGTGATGAGGTCGAGTTCTAGAACTTCCCTCTTGTCCTAGTACTAACGAGCTCCGAGTGGGCCTCCTTTTAATGGTTTTGTTAACTTCAACTTTTTAAGGAGCCAAATCTGAAAAATAGCAGGACTCCCTTGATAATGATCTAGTCCTAATCTGTGGCCATGGCTTATGTCATCAAATCCCTTGAATGTTTCAGCAAGCACCGTAGGGATGATGTCACCACCCTTCTTCAACTGTTTTACCACCTCAATCAGAACAGACGGTGCACCACGCTTGGGAGTATGGAGAACATAACAAGCTATCATGCAAAGTAAATAAGCATCCTGTGATCTCTATTGATGGATTCCTCCCATTGGTAGATATTGGATGAAGATCTGGGCCACCTTCAGAATGTCGATCTTCCCATACCAGAAAATTACTTCACTTCCTCTTCTTTCCATCTAAAGAAGCCCTGAATTTCTCTCTGAGTTATTTTTCTTCAAAGATGGTTAGAGCAAATTGCCTTTGGGTGGAGATAACATACAAACCCAGAATTCTTTGAGAGTTGGGAAAAGCTCTATTAATCCAAACCGAAATACATACAGGTTGGCCTCCCAGTGTTGAGGCATCTACCAGAGTAATTGGTAATGTAGCTTCACACATCCAACGATTTATGTCCACATATTTATATCTAAAGTCCATTTCCTCAATGTCTCATCCAACGAGCCCATGAGTTTTCCTAAAACCAACACAAACAGAGTGATGATTTATCAAAGCATCACTCATTAGCTAATGACTCAAACCAACCTTTACCACTGTTGCATCAAGCCCCTTTTTTTTACTGATCAAGGGTAGAGAATAAATTGGCCTTAATAAATTGGTGCCAAGTGGCGATTTTCTTTTAGGGGATAGAATCCTGGATAAGAGTGGATAGGCCATAGGTGAATGACAGATACCTAATGCCCTTGCATGCCAAATGGTGATTCTTAGGGGATAGAATCCTAGATAAGAAGTGACGGACCAATGGGTGGATGACAGATACCTAATGGTCTTTCATGCCAAATGGCGATTCTTGGGGGACACAAAATATGATGATATTTTAAGATACTTTGATAATTAATCAAGGAACCAATTTACTGCCTTTAGATGGTTGAGACCGCACTTGCACATGTCAAGTTGCCAATGTATCCCTCGAAAGGAATCAGGTCTGACGTAGTTCAGGCATTCGTCATTTCAGACATAATGGCTATAGTTGAATCCATGTTGACCAGTCTGGGTATTTCTTCGCCGTTGTGGTCTATAGTTTCACAACTTTGCCTAGTAGAATTTCTTTGACAGTGAATGGGATGCTCCAATTGTTCCTAAATTTTCCTCTTAGGTCATGAATTGGGGCTCTTTGTTCCCAAAGAACAAGTTTTCCCACCTCTATATGATGGGGCTTCATGTTCTTGGGGAAGGCCTGGGCCATTCTCAATTGATATTTCTTTAGATTATCCATGGCTTTTATGTGCCTTTCGTTGAGAAAGTTAAGCTCATCATGTCTGGCCTTTACCCACTCTCCTTCAGGTAGCTGACTATCAAGGAGCACCCTTAGGGATGGTACCAGGATTTCCATGGGTAGAACCACCTCAACCCCATATACCAAGAAAAAAGGGGTTGCCCCTATCAAGGATCGTATAGAAGTCCGGTATGCTCATAAGGTAAGGGGCAACTTGTCAGCCCAATCCTTATGTGTTTCTGCCATTTTCTATAGGATGACTTTGATGTTCTTATTGGCTGCTTCCACTGCCCTATTGGTTTGTGACCTGTAAGTGGTAGAGCGATGCCTTCTGATACCGAACTTTGTGTAGACTTTATCGGTCTTGCCCCAGAAATGGGATCCCTGATCTGATATCAATTCTTAAGGTATTCCATAATGGGAAATAATATTTTCCTGCATGAATTTGGCTACCTTAGCAGATGTGAGGACCACATAAGACTGAGCTTCTACCCACTTGGTGAAATAATCAATGGCTACCAAGATGAACTCGTGACCATTAGATGCCTTCGGGTTGATCTTCCCAATTATGTCGATGCCCCAAGTGGAGAATGGCCAATGTGAACTGAGCGAATGCAACTCTGTTGGTGGGATATGCATGATATTAGCAAATATCTGACACTTGTGGCATTTCTTGACAAAGTCCACGCAATCTACTTCCATTGTGTTCCAATAATATCCTAGCCTGAGGATCTTCTTAGATAACATCTTAGCATTCATGTGGGGTCCACAAAGACCTTGATGAATTTCCTCCATGATGGTTGTAGCTTGTTCTTCATCCACACACAACAAATCTATTCCATCATAGGATCTCTTGTATAATAGATCCTCTTGAAGAATAAACTGGGTGACACATGTTCTTAGAAACTTCTTTTCTCTGTCAGTTGCTTCAACCGGATACTTCCTTTCTCTGATGAAATCCATTATGTGAGAGAACCAAAATCGGCCACCACAGTGAGAAAATTCACCGAATTTTGACAAATGGGCCTGCTTCTTTGTTCTACAAAGAATGGTCGAACCCTAGCCCTAGGGTTGTATTCTACCATAGAAGCCAAGGTTGCAAGGGCATCAACAAACCTGTTGTTATCCCTTTAGAAGTATTCGAATGAGATCTTCTCAAAGTGTTCAACCATCTCTTCTAGATGTTCTTGATAGGGCTTCAACTTTTCATCTCTAGGTTTCCACTTTCCTTGTGTCTGACAAATGACAATGGATGAATCTCCATACACTTGATCCTTTTTAACCCCAATGGTCAGTATACTCAGCAATGTTGTTGGTACAGGAGAAATTGATGCTAAATGATGAAAGAAAATAAAGCTTGTCAGGAGTGACAAGCAATATTCCTACTCCACATCCCTTTTGGCTGGCTGCTCCATCAAAGAATAACTACCATTCATTAACTGTATCTTCTTCTTCCATCATTACGATTCCTTCATCGGGAAAGGCATCATCCAAGGATCTTCCATCTTTTGTGGGGTGGGCAGCCAAATGATTAGCTATGGCCTACCCTTTGATAGATTTCTAAGTAACATATGTGATGTCAAACTCTGACAGCAAAAGTAACCAACGACCCATCCTTCCAGTTAAGGCTGGTTTCTCAAAGAGATATTTGATGGGATCCATCCTTGAGATCAAGTGCACTAGATAAGAAACCATGTAGTGTCACAACCTTTTCATCACCCAAATCAGTATAGCACAAGTTCTTTCCAAAGATGTGTACCCCATCTCATACTCCAGGAACTTGTTGCTAAGATAATATACGACATGCTGTACCCCTTCTTTTGTCTCCTTCTATGCTAGTAAAGAACCCATGGAGTATTTTCCTACAGACAGATACAACAGAGGCGGCTCTCCTTCCAGCGGTGGTGTCCCTCTCTTAACTTCAGCCAATTCTGTTTGTAAGGTCTCTACGGGATAGACCCAGTCCTGTTCGGGTGATTCAGAGTCATGTGGATCCATACTAACTGGGCTGTAATCACTCAGTAGTAGACAGTCTTAAGGAGACGATGGAGGTGACATTGGACTTAGGCGAGTCAATCAATTACCCTGGCGTGTCCAAAGAGACCGCAAAGAATACTTGAGGTGTGGAATTGTGCCAGAATCAAAAGTGGCTTATTTTAGGATTCTTAAATTCTCAACCCCTTGTTCACACATTCACTAGATTAACCACCAACGATCCATCCAAAGTTTGTCCGCTTAATGATAGGGGGTGGATAAGGTTCGATGCCCTAGTCCACCCAATGTCATAAGTGGGAGATTCATACAAATGGCTTGTTGAGAATATTCCCATAAGACATTTCATGTAATAAAGTCATGCTTTTCTTGCTCTTTTCCCACTAGGTGTCCTTCCTCCTGATTTTTCTCGGGACTTCTCGAAACTTGATGTGACTGCAACGGGATTGCCCCTAAGTCACGTGTCTGGACTTTTTCCTTAAGGAGGAGGGACACCTTTTATCCGAAACCCACTTAGGAAAGCAATTCTTTATGATGGGAATATAATGTAGAAACGTTCCTTTTCAAGACCGCAACCAAGTTCTACAATTAGCTCATGGCATTCCTAGCTTCTTCATCTATTTCCTACATGATGCGAGTATGGGGTGGATGTAATAGGACCGATAAGGCTTCCTTGACAGGATCTATATACGCAAGGTAAGTGATCCTTTTGATAGACCTGTAGGTACGAGATCAAGGCGGTGACTTCCTTTCCTATTACTCGTGACTACACATGAGGTTAAGCAATTGGCCATAGGGTGGTGGAACCGTGAGTGATTGTGTGCAATAGTGTAATGTAGGGTAACCATCATTCGATCTCAGAATGCCATAAAGTGCACAGACCTCCCCGAGGGTGCTGGCATAATTACGGACATCCTCGTAGTTTGATGACACATTTGATCTCTGAATGTTATAAAGTGCGCGGACCTCCCTGAGGGTGCTAGCACAAATACAACATCCTTGCCATTTGATGATACCTTCCATTCTTGTACAAGAAGCAGGTATCATTTGCCCTCAGAGTACTCTCCATAACATACGCTGACGTCCTCGAGGGTGTGGGCATGATAGGGAGTCCCTCACCAAATGATTTCACTTCAAGCATGATGCACGATGCATTTAGTGAATACAATTACAAACATGGGGTTAGCCAAACACGTTTTCAAACAAATGTGGTGGAAAATGTTCTTGCATTTAAAGGTAGCATCTAGTATCGGAAGCTTGACATTTATCCCCAGTGGAGTCGCCACTGTGAGGGTAGCGGCTAGAGATGATGAGATGTCTCTCTTCCCTTGGGGAGGAAAAGGACTTGCATCCTGACCTCTCTCCTCTCTCTTTCACTTTCATGTGAGGGGAGGGGTTCATGTCGTGTGTGCTTTGGTTGTGGGTCTCGCACCACAGTATTGCCGCTTAGAGATAAATGGAGGCCTATTTTGCAAGAGTGTAAAATTCATCATTTGAGACGGGGGTTTGGTCATGGTCCAATATAGGGAACAGGATCATACAAATGGGGTTTGGAGTTGCCACCTAGGGTTATGGGCCTAGGACCTAGGGGTGGGCCTGATTCCTGAGCGAAGGGCCTAAAATTTGGTATGGTCTAGAGATTTAGGGTAAGTGTTAGGTTACAGAATTGGGAAGGTGCTACGCACCCAATCCGCTCGGTTCAACCGGTCTTCCTACTAGATGCTTGAGAACGAATATTTTCCATAATTATTACTATTCCACATGCATGGCTAAGTTATCACATATATATATATTAGTTGAATTCAAATTACTATATACAATAAAACAAGGTCTATATAAAGTTTACATTATGACAAGTTGGTTGAGAAATTATACTTGAACTTAACCTCTGTTTCGGGTCAAGAGGGGTGGGCCCTTGATTAATACCGGCTCGGACTGTCTTTCGGATTCTCCTAGCTCAGGGGAAGATGGTCTTGACCTCCAACTTCCTTTCTTGAAAGATGGTGATTGTGATGGTATTCGGATAGGGTTCCAGCTAGAAACGGTTACTTTCGGGTTTGGATTCGGACAGAGCTTCGGCTAGGGAATGCTATTTCTAGGCTTTGGTTGAGGTGGCACTCTAGCAGAGTTTTCATTGGGGATAGACTAGGGGAGGGCTAGACTGAGGTGGCACTTCAGCAGAGCTTCAGCTGAGAATGGCTATTTCTAGAAAGATTCTAGGGGCACTCAGACAGGGCTTTCACTAGGAATTGCTATTTTTGGAAAGAAACGGATTGACCTAAAAAATGGATTGAACAGCTCCAAAGCCCCGAAGAACACTTTGAAGATCTGAACAGAGTTTCAGATCTTGACAAAGATCTCTCCGTAGACCCAAAGAACCTCAAAGGGGGGGGTTTCTACTTTGGGTAAAACTAAAGAACACTCAAAGGAGGGGGTTGAAGAATATACTACTTTAAGCAAAAAAATGGATCGGACTAAGAACTTGGATTGAAGATGTTCAAAGTCTCGAAGAACACTTCGAAGATCCGAATAAGATTTCAGATCTTGACGAAGATCGTTTCGAAGGCCAGAAGAAAATCAAAAGGGGAAGGGGAAGATAGTTTCACTACAAGGGAGTGAGGTGGGGTTTTGGTGTGTGAAATCCAAAGGAGGGGAGGGTATTTATAGGTTTTTCTGGCCAATAGGAAAGAGGGAACATCTTTATCCAACAGCCGAAAGAAGGGTTCTTGCCTAAAGTGGGGGGATAGAGCTTTTATACACTGGGTAAAAGAGGTCCTCAGACCAAAATGGGTCGGGGAAGGTTTTTATCCAATGGGTAAAAAGTGGGTTCTTGGAGAGAAAATCCTTAGTAAAAAAAAAGGGTTTTTTCGTCTTAAGTGGGTGAAGAGGGAATTTCTTCACCCACCGGGTCAGGAGAATACCAATCCCGGCCATTGACGGTGACACACAAGATTGGGTTGAAATGCATGGGGCATGTGGGTAATGTGTATGGGTATTGGTGTATAGCTAGGCACAGGCTAGGCACAAGGGTGTGCGGGGAGATTGGCAAGGGTGTGCGGGCAATGTGCACTGTGTGTGCGGGTAATGGTTTGTAGCTAGGCACAGGCTAGGCATAAGGGTGTGCAAAGAGATTGGCATGGGTGTGCGGTCAATGTGCACAGTGTGTGCGGGTAATAGTGTGTAGCTAGGCATAGGCTAGGCATAAGGGTGTGTGGGGTGGTTGGCATGGGTGTGCAGGCAATGTGCACAGTTTGTGCAGGTAATGGTGTGTAGCTAGCCACAGGCTAGGCATAAGGGTGTGCGGGGAGGTTGGCATGGGTGTGCGGCACATAGCGCCCGGGGTAGGCTGAACTTTGCAGGGCAGTATGCTCATGGTGTAGGAAAGGTGCGTGCGACAAGCAGGTAGGTGCGTGAGGCCATGTAGCTGGGACGTGTAGGCCATGCGGTGGGGACACATAGCAAGCAAGGGGGGTCCACATATCATGCAGCGGGGCACGCGGGTAGGCAAGATGGGTCTGGCTGGCTGGTTGGTTAGCTTGGTTGGTAGGTGTGCGCGACATGCGTGCAAAAAAAATATGATTTTCTAGGGGGGATTGTGGGCAATCCAACGGTCTGATTTTGACGTACCATATATCATCGGAATCATATTTATGAGTACTATCCATCTATATGTTCATCTTGATCAGATTCATTTATATATAAAAATTGAAAATTGGACCCTCCTCCGTCCCATATGGGGTTTCTAGGGTTTTTAGGTAGGTGGGGAATGTTTCTGGGTTTTGATCAGAAGTCAAAAATCACATCCAAGATCCGTATTTCATCATAGCCAGAGGAGGGTGACAAAATTGGGTGTCTATAGCCAGCCCACGTATGCGTGCGTTGGCCAACAGGCCAGCCTGCACATACCCGCGCTGGCCAACAGGCCAGCCTTCACATACCCATGCACTATGTACTGCCCAACCTTCCCATCCACGGCCTATGCCACCACCCCCTTTGCCAGTTGCTGCCTGTGCTATGGTGCCACACCACTACCTGTGCGCCATGCGCCGTACACCCATAACCCTATCCCGTGCACTTTGGCCCAATCATTTGTGCCACTGACAACGGTTGAGATTGTTCTTCTGCTAGCCCGGTAGGTGAGGGGATTCCCCCTTCACCCCCTTGAATCCAAAAAATCTCTTTTTTGCTAGTGTTTCTCTCTCCCAAGAACCCACTTTTAACCCATTGGACCAAAATCTTCCCCCACCCATTTTGGTCCAAGCCCCTCTTTTACCCAGTGTATAAAGGTCCTCTCCCCCCACTTTAGGCAAGAAACCTTTTTTGGTTCGACGGATGGAGATGTTCCCCCTTTCCTATTGACCAAAAAAACCTATAAAGACCCCCTCCTTTCGATTTCACATACCAAAACCCCACCTCACTCCCTTGTAGTTAAACTCTCCTCCCCTTCCCCTCTTGATTTTCTTCGGGTCTTCGGAGCGATCTTCGTTAAGATCCGAAATCTTGTTTGGATCTTCGAAGTGTTCTTCGGGAATTTGAAGATCTTCAATCCAAGTTCTTAGTCCGATCCAATTTTTTTCCGAAAGTAGTATGTTCTTCAACCCCATCCTATGAGTGTTCTTGAGTTTTATCCAAAGTAGAAACCCCCCAACTTTGAGGTTCTTCGGGTCTACGGAGAGATCTTTGTCAAGATCCAAAACTCTATTTAGATCTTCAAAGTGTTCTTTGGGGCTTTGGGAATCTTCAATCCATTTTTTAGGTCAATCCATTTCTTTCCAAAACCTAGCAAAAGCCCTATCCGAGTGCCCCTGGAATCTTTTCAGAAATAGCCATTCCCAATGGAAACTCTGCTAGAGTTCCACCTCAGCCTATCCCTCCCTTAGCCTATCCCCATCGGAAGCTCTATCGGAGAGCCACCACAACCTAGCCCTCCCCTAGCCTATCCCCAGTGGAAGCTCTGCTTGAGTGCCACCTTAGCCTAAGCCTAGAAATAGCGTTCCCTAGCCGAATCTCTGTCTGAATTCAAATCCGAAAATAGCCTTCCCTAGGATAAGCTCTGTCCAAATCCAAATCCGAAAGTAACTGTTCCTAGCTGAAACCCAGTCTGAATACCATCACAATCAGCATCTCTCAAGAAAGGAAGTTGGAGGTCAAGACCATCTTTTCCAAAGCCAGGAGAATCCGAAAGACAGTTCGAGCTGGTACTAATCAGGGGCCCACCCCTCTTGACCCAAAACAGGGGTTAAGTTTAGGTATAGTTTTTCAATCGAATTGTCATCATGTAGACTTTATATAGACCTTGTATTAATGTACATATTTATTTAAATTTAGTCAATGTATATGTGTGATAACCTAGCCATGCATGTGGAATAAGAATAATTGTGAAAAATGTTCTTTCTTAAGCATCTAGTAGGAAGACCGGTTGAACTGAGCAGATTGGGTGCCTAATACCTTCCCAACTCTGTAACTTGACACTTACCCTAAATCACTGGACCAGACCAACTTTCGGGCCCTTTTCTCCAGAATTGGGTCCACTCCAAGGTCCTAGGCCCATAATCCTAGGTGGTGACTCCAAACCCTTTTGTATGATCCCGATCCCTGTATTGGACCATCATCAAACCCCCGTCTAGAATGATGAACTTTACACTCTTGTGAAATAGGCCTCCACGTATCTCCGAGAAGTGATACGGTAGTGCAGGGCCCATAGGGTAAGCACACATGACACACCCCTCCCTTACTAAAAAGAGAAAGAGAGGAGAGAGGATAGAATCAATGCAAACCCTTTTCTCCCCCAAAAGGGGAAGAGAGATATCTCATCTTTCTGCCGCTACCCTTACAGTGGCGACTCCACTGGGGAATAGAATGTCAAGCTTTCGACACTAGATGCTACCATTAAATGCAAGAACATTTTCCACCACCACATTTTTTGAAAACATATTTGGCTAACCCTATGTTTGTAATTGTATTCACTAATAGCATCATGCATCGTGCTCGAAGTGAAATCATTTTTCCAGGGTACTCCCTGTCATGCCCAGACCCTCAGGGAGGTTAGTGCATGACATACTAAGTACTCTGAGAGTAAATGATAGCTGCTTCCTATACAAGAGTGGAAGGTATCGTCAAATAGCGAGGATGTTGTAATTGTGCCAGCACTCTTGGGGAGGTCCACGCACTTTATGACATTCTGAGATCTAATGCGTCATCCAACGACAAGGATGTCCATAATTTTTCCAGCACCCTCAGGGAGGTCCATGTACTTTATGGCATTTTGAGATCGAATGATAGTTACCCTACATTACACTTTTGCACACAATCACTCACGGTTCCACCACCTCGTGGCCAATTGCTTAACCTCGTGTGTAGCCACGAGTAATGGGCAAGGAAGTCACCCCTTGATCTTGTACCTATGGGTATATCAAAAGGATCATGTACCTTGCATATATAGATCCTATCAAGGAAGTCTTATCGGTCCTATTGCATCCACCGCATGCTCGCATCATGTAGGAAATAGATGAAGAAGCTAGGAGCGCCACAAGCTAACTGTAAAACTTGTTTGCGGTCTTGAGGAGGAATATTCCTACATTATATTCCCATCATAAAAAATTACTTTCCTAAGTGGGTTTCAGATAGAAGGTGTCCCTCCTCCTTAGGAAAAATGTCCAAATACGTGACTCAATGGCAATCCCGTCAAAGTCACGTAAAGTCCTGAGAAAATCAAGGACACCTAGTGGGAAAAAGAGCAAGGAAAGCATGACTTTATTATAGGGAATGTCTTATGGGAATATTCTCAATAAGCCATTTGTATGAATCTACCGCTTATGACATTGAGTGGAATAGGGGCATCAACCCTTATCTACTCCCTATCATTAAGCGGACTAACTTTGGATGGATCATTGGTTGTTAATCTAGTGAATGTGTGAACAAGGGGTTGGGAATTTAAGAATCCAAAAATAAACCACTTTTGGTTCAGGAAAAATTTCACACCTCAAGTATTCTCCTAAGTCCCATTGGACATGTCAGGGTAATCAGTTGACTCGCCTAAGTCCAGCATCACCTCCGTCATCTCCTCGAGATTGTCTACCACCAAGTGATTGCAGTCCAGTTAGCATGAATCCCCACAACCCCAAATCACCCGAGCAAGCATGGGTCCATCCCGTAGAGACTTACAAATAAAAATGGCTGAAGTCAAGAGAGGGATTGCTCAGATATTTCATGCACTTTAGAACCCTCCCAGAGCTGATCCCAAAACTGAGCCGGCACAGGCTACAGGAGATTTGGAATAGAATGGAGCTACAAGTTATCATGGGAACTCTTCATGAGTTGACTCAAGAGAACCAGAACAAGTTAGGCCAACCGGCTAGAGAGGAGCCTCACCTACTCATCCAAATAGTCAACGAGGAACCTACTACATGGTCCCTCCTCCTAAGGTAATGCTTGAAGATGAGGAAGAGGAATTTGCAGTACATGTCCACATTGAGCCTCCAGATATGGAGAAAGAAAGGAAACTCAGAGAGCAATTAGAGAAGTTAGAGAACATGATTCGAGCAGGAAAAAGCTCGGAAGGCTAAACAGTGGATTCGAAGGAAATAAGTTTCTTCTCCAGGGCAAGAATTCACAAAAAATTCAAATGACAGACTGACAGGTTTGATGGGTCAGGAGACCCCAAGGCTCACCTCAAAGTTTTCTCAGCATCGCCAAGTCATGGTAACTTGCAGATAATCAGATGAGGTAAGCATTCATGTTAATCCTATAGGAACCAACACTAAGGTGGCTCACACAGTTGGAGTCACCCTAAAAACCCTAAACTCAAAATTGGGTGAAAGTGGTGAAAGCCTTCACCAAACAGTACTCATACAACATCGAAGTGGATGTGAAGTGATGAGAGCTTGAGACTTTAAGGCAACAATCTAAAGAAGGATTCACCGCCTTCTTGATGAGGTTTAGGGATAAGGCTGCCAAGATGGCAGATCGGCCTTCAGAAGCAGAGCAAGTGGAGATGTTGATAGAGAACTTATTAAAGCCTTATTATGATGTTCTTTACTACCAACATCTATAGACTTTTGATGCCTTGATAGCCGTCAGCACACGTGTGGAAAATAGAATTCTGAGAGAGGCTCAGTATCAAGGATCATCCTAAGATGCAAGCAAGAACACTAGAGTTGGACGGGAAAAGGGTCTGAAAACTAATATGGTTAGTGTAGTGCAGTAGTCAGTCTCACCAGCCACTTCTTCACAGCCCTTCATAATACAAGTAGATGACGACCCTCTGAGAAGGCCCTTTGTCCAAGAAGGTAGTTTTCTGATTTGGGAATGCCCGTGACAACAGTGTATGAGAAGTTAAGAAAACAGGGATTGCTAGGAATAGTGGCTCCAAGAGTAATCAGGAACCCTCCTCCAGCTTGGTATAGGGATCATAAATATTGTTCTTACCACACTTAGAAGGGGCACAACACCGAAAGATGCATGGTTTTAGAACATGTGATCCAGGACTTGGTAGACAACAGAACCATTGAGGTCAAGGTGAAGCAACCTCCCAATGTCAACACCAATCCACTTCCCGATCATGTGAACAATCTAGATGAAGAAGCCACAAAGAGTGACCCCACTCAACTCATTGTACCTAGAGCTTGGAAGAATCATATGAAGGCCCGCACTTACAGGATGCTCATGAGTCAAAGGGCTAGAGTCATGAGGACTCCCAAAAGAAGAGAATCATCAGAAGAAGAATCAGAAGATTGGACTCCCGCCGTTTATCCTTCCTCATCAACAGAAGAATCTGTCATACCATATTACCAAACTCCACCATACCTCCCACCTTCACCATATTACCAGCCTCTGCCATACCATCAACCTTCACCCCACCATCAAGAAAAATAAATTTCCTCATCCTATCACCCCCAATCTTCATATCCTACCTCTCACATTACATCATCTTCATACCATCCCGCTTCATATCCCTCATCATCCTCATATCATCCCATTCTCAAGGTTTGGTATATAACCCAAACAAAGGATGGACGGACGGCTACAATTGGAAGGATATGCTTGCACTACCAGACTCCCTAAAGATGACTTCATCAACGGGATCAATGAATGCTTTAGGAGAAGATCGGGATGGTGATCCCACTTCTCTAATTCAGTCATCGTGCCTCAAGAGGATAACCTGGAGAATATTGAATAAGTCACAGATGACCTCCTCAGGGTAGTAATAACATTGTCAGCAGGAGAACAAATCAAAGAGCACATCTCCCTAATCCACATAGGGAGTGACATAGAGGATGATGAATCAATTCTGGCCCAACTTTGAACCAATGATGTCAAGTCTAACCCTATGAAAATCTTCCCATCCATATGCTCTAAATACTACAAGCATTTGGATGCAGGAGAATTTGATGGTCAAGAGGAATCTAATGGAGAACCAAGTGAGGGGGAAATCAATGAGGAAGAGGATGATGTTGACAATGATGAGGGTGAGAATGAAGATGAGAAGGATGGTGATGACTTTGATTCTCAAGAGGATGATGAGTATCCAGACTGGGATGAATACCAAGGGCCTTAGTACAATGACAATAATGATGAGTCAGAATATTACTCACCAGATCATCAGATATGTTTCTCAGTCTATGCTATTGGTGGTGATGATCTAATAGCTGATCTGATAGGTGGCATTTACCCTTCCCTCTGCATGGGAGGAGATGATTCTACATCAGATTCAAAAAATGATGAGAAATCTGGAGAGCCAACATAAATTTATATGAACGAACAGTACTCCACATTTGAGTTGGAATAAAATTTATGTGAAGTGTACTCTAACACATTGAGGATGCAAGAGAAAGTGGAGGAAATTGATAACATGTTGGGTGCAGTAACTATCAATGATCATTACTACAGTGAGCACCTACATGATCTGGAGGAAATAGGGCCAGATGACACATTTGCAAAGGCAGTAGATGCCACATTCTAATAGTTGTCTAATGCACTCAAGAAGTTACGAGCCAGGGCCCTCAACATTTGTGGAGGACCTCGACTTCCCACCCCAAGCAGGGAGGGGGAATCAAAAGAAGAGGATGATCCCATAGTTGGAATAATCAACTTAACAAATAATGATGATGAGGATTGTTATCCCACAGAGATTATTGTGAAGAGACCTATCAACGTGATGGAAACTAGAAGTTGAAGAGACTATAAGGGCAAGGCTCTAGTAGTGGAACAGTCACGAACCCATAAGGCTGAAACTAGTAGCTTGAGGAAAGAACCAGAAAACCCAGTCTTGGCTCAACTCAAGAAGTCCCAGGTTAATATCTCAATTTGGGAATTGTTGATGGCATCCCCCACACACCGTGAAGCAGTTTTGAAGTCTCTCACCAATGTATAGGTGCCGATTGAGATAAATCCCGCACATCTCACATATATAGTAGGGGCAACATATGTGGTGCAATCCTTTATGTTCTTAGATTCAGAGCTTCCCAAAGGGGTCCAGCACAATCGAGCTCTCCACATCACGGTAGAATGTCTTGACAAGGTGGTTCCCCATGTTCTTGTTAACAACGGGTCCGCTTTAAATGTGCTACCATTGAGATTGACAAAGAGTATCGGCATTAACCTAGAAAAAATGGGGTTGACTACCCAAAACATATAGGCATATGACAATACCAAGAGGAAAATCCTTGGCATCCTTACCCTTGCCATAAAGATTGGCCTGGTGAAGTTTGATATTGATTTCCAAGTCATTGATATACCAATAGCTTTTAACATGCTCTTGGGAAGGCCTTGGTTGCATCATGCGAAGGTAGTATCCTCTAGTCTCCATCAAAAAATGAAGTTCATTCACGAAGGAAAGGTTACACAGTAGCCGGGGACCCCGAAGTGGTTAACACCTTGGCCAATATTGAAAATGGAGAAGAATAAGACCGGGAAGTTCAACTAAGTGGTTTTGAATTAGATACAACTTGTGTAGCTATTGCCAAATAAGTTTCAAAGGAGGAAATTCCGGCAAACTATGAAGCCATCTGGAGTAGCTATTGCCAAAGAAGTTTCAAAGGAGGAAATTCTGGCTAACTATGAAGCCATTTAGAGTCCGATGGTGAATTAGATGATGAAGAATATGTAATATTTTCCTGGCATGGGGCTAGGAAAATATCATCAAGGAGTTCCAAAGCAGCCTAGTTTGATAGTGAACAAAGGAAAGAATGGTCTTGGGTACATTCCTCCAACCACCAAGAGGTAGAAAGTGTTGAGGATGACTAGGAAGATCTCCATCTCTTACTACCCTACTCTTAATGGGTATTTTGTAAAAGAAGGAGAGGATTTTCCTTTCTGCGGAAATGTGGAGCCATGGTTTGATGAAACTGCCGCAAAGATGCAACTGGATTTGAAGTATTTTTCTAAGACAAGTTCTACTGGGTGACTCATGAAGTGGAATAATAGAAAATGCTAGTCAACGAAAGTGATCAAGACAGTTGCATCACCGGGATAGCAGAAATTACACTGATAGAGATCGGGTCTTCCTCTGGTGACCCTACAACATTGATCCAATCAAAGGAGGCTCCTAGTCCTAGATTCCTCCTGAAAAGAGAATGGAAAAAGAAGATAATGCTCTCCTGGAGTCTGCCGCTTCCCATTGATTTGAAAAGCTACATTTGCTCTCTCCTACAGGAACCAAGAGCCCGAGAGCTATATGAGCTCAAACCTCATCCTTTCAGAGGAAGAAGTGCATGTGCAAAGCAAAGGAGAGCACAAAGAATGATGGTTTGTATGTACTATACCCAAATTAATTACAACGGGAAGGTCCATGAAGGTGGTCAAAGATGTGACTAAGGCATTGGGATGGCATCCCTCAACAGGCTTGAAAAGATGGTCTTTATAAAAAGAGGATTGAGAAGTCTCCACCAATTCTCACCCCTGAAAAAGTTTAGTTTTCGAGAGCACGAGATTGACCAGCTGGTATTCGTGAAGAAATAGGCACCTATCCAGAAGAACCATTGCATCACTGAAGAAATAGCAGCAACTTTCTCAGAAGGAGAAGAAGGCCCTTTGCCACACCTCCTCATCCATCAAGCCACTGAACCGCTCCTAAACTGGACAGGAATTGCAAAAAACTTCAAGTTTGCTTATGCTATTGAGTCAACCAGCCTGAATACCCCCAGCAAAAGCATCAAGCCAGTTATCAAGTCTGTAGTCGAGTCTGTTGTTTATGATTTTGTGTCTGCCTCCCCTCTTGAGGAGAGTCTAGAGCCTTTGTATGTCGAGTTTGTTACTCCTTCTTTCATTAATGAAATTTTTGATTTTGAGTATAAGTTGCCTCCTTTTTCTAATGATGAACTTAATAAATATCAAGAATCAATAAAACAATGCAAACCAAATAAAGCCCAAGTATTTGCTTGGTCTTATAAGGATATGCCTGGTATCGACCCCAACATCGTGCAGCATCGATTGCTGACTTACCTTGGGGCAAAGCCAGTAAAGCAGAAGCTTTGACGAATGCATTAGAATGGAGTGAAAAGATAAGAGAAGAAGTTGTGAAGCAGTGGAATGCAGGGTTTCTACAACTAGTGAAATACCCCCAATGGTTGGGCAACATTGTACCAGTACCGAAGAAAGATTGCAAGGTATGAATGTGCGTAGACTTCTGAGATCTTAACAAAGTGAGCCCTAAAGATGACTTCCCATTACCTCACATCAATGTATTGGTGGATAATATGGTGGGGCATGCTTTATTATCATTTATGGATGGATTCTTAAGATACAACCAAATAAGCATGCACCCAGAGGATCGTGAGAAGACAACCTTCACCACTCCATGGGGAACTTATTGTTACAAGGTGATGCCTTTTGGACTAAAGAACGTCGGGCAACTTATTAGAGAGCAGCTATGGCCATATTGCATGACATGATGAACAAAGATGTGGAGGTCTATGTGGATGATATGATAGTGAAGTCAAGAGATCGGCAGGCGCATATTCCCGCGTTAAGGCAATTCTTTAAAAGAATCAAGAAGTATCAGCTAAAGTTGAATCCTCAGAAGTGTGTATTTGGGGCAACAACAGGAAAGTTGTTAGGCATCTTGGTGAGTAAAAGAAGAATTGAAGTCGACCTTATCAAGATCAAGGAAATTTAGAAAATGCCCACACCTCAGACTGAGAAGCAAATACGAGGATTTTTGGGTCACATCCAATATATTAGTAGATTTATGGATCAGTTTACTACAATCTGTGAATTAATTTTCAAGCTGCTGAAGAAGGATCAACCCACGGAATGGAATGACCAATGCCAACAAGCTTTCGACAAAATCAAAGGATACCTCATGAACCCACCAGTATTGACACCTCCGGTGGAAGGAGAACCACTTTTGTTGTATCTATTCGTGGGAGAATATTCCATGGGCTCATTACTAGCACAGAAGCGAGAAACCAGCCCTAACAGGAAGGATGGCCCATTGGTTGCTTTTACTATTAGAGTTTGACATCACCTATGTAACTTAGAAATCTATCAAGGGGTAGGCCATAGCTGTTCATTTGGTTGCCCACCACACAGAAGATGGAAGATCCTTGGATGATGCCTTTCCCGATGAAGGAATCATCACAATAAAGGAAGAAGACACAGTTAATGAATGGCAATTATTCTTTGATGGAGCAGCCAATCAGAAGGGATGTGGTACGGGAATATTGTGTGTCACTCTTGACAGCCTTTATTTGCCTTCATCATTCCACCTCGATTTCCCCTGTACCAACAATATTGCCGAATATGAAGCTTGTGCTTTTGGGGCTCGAAATTGCTTTGACTCTTGGAGTGAAAAGGATCAAGGTTTATGGTGATTCATCCATTGTCATCTGCCAAACATATGGAAAATGGAAGACCAGAGATGAAAGTTGAAGCAATATCAAGACCATCTGGAAGAGGTGATTGAACACTTGAGAAGATCTCGTTCAAATACTTCCAGAGAGATAACAACAGGTTTGCTGATGCCCTTGCAACCTTGGCTTCCATGGTGGAGTGCAACCTTATGTCTAGGGTCTGACCATTCTTGGTAGAACAAAGAAGTAGGCCCATTTATCAGAATTCAGTGAACTCTCTCACTATGGATGGTCGGTCTTAGTTCACTCACATAGTGGATTTCATCAGGGAGAGGAAGTACCCATGATGCAACTGATAGAGAAAAGAAATGTCTAAGAAGATATGCCACCCAGTTTATTCTTCAAGAGGATCTCTTATACAAGAGATCCTATAAAGGAATACAGTTGTTGTGTGTGGACGAGGAACATGCTACAACCATCATGGAAGAAATTCATCAAGGTCTTTGTGGACTCCACATGAATGCCAAGATGTTATCTAAGAAGATCCTCAGGCTGAGGTATTACTGGAACACAATGGAAGCAGATTGCGTGGACTTTATCAAGAAATTCCACAAGTGTCAGATATTTTCTAATATCATACATATCCCACCAATAGAGTTGCATTTGCTCAATTCACCTTAGCCATTCTCCACTTGGGGCATCGATATCATTGGACAGATCAATCCCAAAGCATCCAATGGGCATGAGTTCATCTTGGTAGCCATTGATTATTTCACCAAGTGGGTAGAAGCTCAGCCATATGCCATCCTCACATCTGCTAAGGTAGCCAAATTCATTCAAGAAAATATCATTTCTTAATATGGAGTACCTCAAGAAATGATATCAGATCAGGGATCCTATTTCTGGGGCAAGACTAACAAAATCTGCACAAAGTTCAGAATCAAAAGGCATCACTCTACCACTTACAGGCCACAGACCAATGGGGCAATAAAAGTATCCAACAAAAACATCAAAGTCATCTTACAGAAGATGGCAGAAACACACAAGGATTAGGCTGATAAGTTACCCATTGCCTTATGGGCATACCGGACTTCTGTACGATCCTCGACGGGGCAACCCCTTTCTCTTTGGTATATGGGGTTGAGGCAGTTCTACCTGTGAAAATCCTGGTGCCATCCTTGAGGGTGCTTCTTGATAGTCAGCTACCTGAAGGAGAGTGGGTGAAGGCTAGACATGAAAAGCTCAATTTTCTCGATGAAAAGCATATGAAAGCCATGGATAATTTGAAGAAATATCAACAGAGAATGGCTAGGGCCTTTAATAAGAATGTGAAGCCCCGTAACCTAGAAGAGGGTGAACTTGTTTTGTGAGAATAAAGAGCCCCAACTCATGACCCAAGAGGAAAATTCAGGCCCAACTGGAGTGGCCCATTCACTGTCAAAGAAATTCTACTAGGCAAAGCTGTGAAACTCATAGACCACAATGGCGAAGAAATACCCGGATTGGTCAACATAGATCACCTCAAGAAATATTATGTCTGAAAGGGTGAATGTCCTGAACTATGTCAGACCTGATTCCTTTCATGGGATACGTAGGCAACTTGACATGTGCAAGTGCGGTCTCAACCATCTAAAGGCAATAAATTGGTTCCTAAATTAATAATCAAAGTATCTTAGAAGATCATCATAGTTTGTGTCCCCCAAGAATTGCCATTTGGCATGCAAGGCCATTAGGTATTTTTCATTCCCCTATGGTCCGTCAATTCTTATCTAGGATTCCATCCCCTAAGAATCGCCATTTGGCATGCAAGGCCATTAGGTATCTGTCATTCACCTATGGTCTGTCAAACTCTTGTCCAGGATTCCATCCCCTAAAAGAAAATCATCACCCGGCATTAGTTTATCAAGGCCGGTTTACTCCCCATCCTTTGTTAGTTAAAAAAAAAAAGAGCTTGATGCAACAGTGGTGAAGGCTTGTTTGAGCCATTAGCTAATGAGTAATGCTTTGATAAATCATCATATCTCTTTTGTTTGCGATGGTTTCAGGAAAAGTCATGAGCTCGTTAGATGAGACGTTGAGAAAATGGACCTTAGAGATGAACATGAGGGCTCCAGGATTACTGGAATCCATGAATGTGCCATTTCTCGGTTAGATCGAGTGTGTGAAGTTGCATCACCAATTACTCCAACAGGTGCCTCAACACTGGGATGCCAATCTGCATGTATTTCAGTTTGGATTAGTAGAAATTTGCCCAACTCTTGAAGAATTCCGAGTTTGTATGTTATCTCCACCCAATGGCAGGTTGTTCCAACCACCTTTGAAGAAAGATTATTCAGAGGAAATTTAGGACTTCTTTGGATGGAAAGAAGAGGAAACGAAGCAATTCGTCAGGTATAGGAAGATCGACATTCTAAAGGTGGCCCAGATCTTTGTCTAATATCTACCAATGGGAGGAATCCATCAATAGAGATCATAGGATGCTTATTTACTTTGCATGATAGCTTGCTCTATTCTTTGAACTCCCAGGCGTGGTGCACTACCCATTTTGGTTGAGGTGGTAAAAAAGTTGAAGAAAAGGATGTGACATCATCCCTATGGTTCTTGCAAAAACATTCAAGGGATTCGATGATATGAGCCCTGGCCATAGATTCAGACTAGGTCATTATCAAAGGAGTCCTACTATTTTTCAAATTTGGCTCCTTGAGAAATTGAAGTTAACCAAGCCATTAAAACGAGGCTCGCTTGAAGCTCTTTGCTACCGGGATAAGAGGGAAGTTCCAGAATTCAACCTTATCACTGACTGGTAGAAGTACCTGTAGGAAAGGACTGTGTGAGATATTGTATGGAGATGTCTAGGAAGACCACAAGAAGACTTTTTGATGAAGACCTCTGGCTACAATTACGTCAAATTGATGGGGTTGACTCACACATCCTTTTACTTGCCTATATACGTTAGCCAACAATATGGGCTAGAGGTGATGGATCTAGAGGAGTTGGTGAACTTTCACCCACCTCAAGAGTTGTCTCCCCACCTTGTTACCTACCTATCCTGTCTATGGTAGGAAAATTGTTCCACTTTCCATGTTCACTTGGTAATAGAATGAGGAAATATTTGAATTTTCGTGTTATCCCGATTATTCTAATTGTGACTTGAGTTGTGGAATTGATTATGCCTAAACATCTCAAATCATAAACAAAAAAAAAAAAAAGATTTTCTTTGTGCCAAAGGTAGATTCTCATTCATAAGATGCTAAAATTAACAAATAAAGGGGAGGGAAAAAGAAAAAGAAAAAAAAAATACACATGTGTTTACACTTGCAGGAACTATAGGAACAGGTCCATAGGGAGTAAGGTCATCATCCGAACCATACTCTGAATCACCCTCATGGAATACTAGGGAACTCGGGGGTGCATATCCTAAATCAGTGCATCTTGCTATGCGATTTCCTGCTCATAGGATCTAACTTGGCTCTCTAAGGTGACGATCCTTCCATCCGAAGGAGCATAAGAAAGGATAAAAAGGAAGAATAATGAAAGAAGAAGGGCAGAAAGAAAAAGGGGGAAGGTAGGACATACCTTGGCAACCATCGCCTCGCAATGGCCGTAATGCATCTTCCTGATCTCATGATAGATCTTTAGAGACACCTAAGAAAGAGCATATCAGCCAAAGGAAGTGAAGATTCAATGGAAGGATGATCAGATACTCACATAGTCATAAGGAATGGGCAGCCCAAGGGAAGCATCGACATCTGTTCTCCACTCCAGAAGATGAGGGAGACTGGGGTTGGCAGCATTGGGATAGCACCAAGCAGGGAAACCATGGAAGGCGATGCTAGCAACTCTGAGGGACCCACCTACCCTGGTAGAGGGTCTAGCTTGTGAAGGATCAATAGCACTGACGTGCGACCAAACAATAGAAGGGTCTACACGTCGCGCACTCCCCTGATAGAACATCAGTCAAGACCAAAACAAGAAAGAATTTAAGGGAAATACTCAAGAAAGGGCAACATATCATTGGACCATTAGGACTAAGAGGGGTGCATACTATCTCCTTCTCCAGGAAGGCTCTGTAGTCCCTATCCCAGTCAAGAAATAAGTCATCCCATACTCTATCAACCAAACTCTCAATCTCGTCCGCAAGGATGATCTCTGAGCAGTGTATAGTGGGTGGAGGAAGACTGAGAGAGAAGTATGACTCGACATCCGACCACTGGGGTTCTACTTTCTCTCCCAGATACCAGACGTGGCCCCATATGCCCTAAAAAAGGACCTGGTTCTCGGATAAGTGTCTAGCCAATACAACTCCATCAGAATCTAGAAATACGAGGCACTGGAATGGTCTCCAAGTGACCTGCAAATCCAAGGAAAAGTAAGTATAGCACAAGATAAAAGGAATTTTAGTGTCAAATGTGGTATACCTCAGTGAGAAGGTTCAAAAGAGAACAAGCGGTGGTCCTCGAAGGATGGTGCTGAGCCCTGAGCACCTAATTATCTCCCCCACCTTGTGGCTATGGGGAAGAAAAATGCCTAAGGATCCCTCAGTCTGGGAGCTATAATCCCTAAGTGCTCAAAGCACCAAGGCTGTTGTAAGAGATTAAAGTAAGGAAGTGCAATCCAAATGAATGAAAGGAAATAAGTACAAGAAGGAAAATTACCTGGAGGATGAAGCCCGCTCCCTTGAGACCTCGGTCTCCATATGACAACAGGTCTAGGGTCCGGAAGACATATGCATAGGCGGCCCCACCCCAGTCTAAAGAATCTACCTCCTTAAGATTCTGGAAGAAGAGCACCAGGTAAATGTCTACTCCCCCTCGAAGGTCACTAAAAAGGCACTGACCCATAGCAAACAACAAGAAAGAATGGGCCATCTATGCTATGTTGCCTGGGTTCACCCATAGGCCAATTTTCCACCATCATGCACTGATCTCCCCTAGACGGATATGTGTCTAGTCAGCCACAATGGTAAGGCCTGTCAAGTCTACAAATTCTTTGACAGTCAGAGTCTGGGGAAGGGTTATGGGTCTACCCCCAAATGGAACGCCCGTCAAGGCATAGAAGCACAGAGAAGAAAAGAATGAGTACTCGGCCACCACCGCTCCATCAAGGCCCCCACTAGTGCCGGATTGAACTTTCGGGTCTCTACAAGGGCTAACCGGCACAGGCATGATGCATCAACCATTTCCTTCACTCTATGAGGAAGTATCCTATACCATGACCGAACTATGTTCGGATGGCCATATAGGGCCAAGTAGGTGGATCCCCCCCCCCTCATGCTAATGAAAATAAAGAATATAATATAAAAAAAAGAAAAGAAAAAAGGATTAAAAAAAAAAAAAAAAAAAAAAAAGAAAAGCAAAACAAGAATAAAAGGTGATCAAAATAATGAATGAAATGTAAAAACTTACTCAAGAACCCCATATGGAGTTGCAGATATGGTTCCAGGTGTTATGAAGAGTCTGTCCGGAGTACCAATCAACCAAGCCCTTATCGCTTTGAGAAGAATTACTACAACCCTCCAGCTAGATTTCTCCACAAGTCTTTCTCTTTCTTCTTTCAGCCATATTTTCCAAAATCATAAGAAGCCCTAAAAGTTTTCCAATTTGTAAAAAGGCCCACAAGAATGTCAAATTCTCCAAATGGCTCCTCCCTCAAGAACAATGAAGATCTTCAAGAACAAGAGGAAGAACTTCTAGAAAAACCTGAAGATCTACGAAAAAAATTCGAAGAAACCTGAGAAAATGCAAAATGGTTCAGATCTTTGAGAAGGTCCCAAAAACCCGAACTCACTCACTCACGAATTGTTCTTCACTCAGAAAAGTTAAAATGAGGAATAAACAAAAGAGGGGGGGGGACCATTTTATAGATAAAAATTTGTTTACCCAAAAAAAAAAAAAAAAAAAAAAAAAAAAAAAAAACCTTTCCAATCCCAAGTACAAATCAAAGTTTCTTACTACCAAATACCAAATTCAAAATTATTTTGGTGGTAGTGGAAAATTATGTCACATGGGAAGTAAAGGTTCAAAGGGAAGGTGAAAATTCATGTGGTAGTTGGAAATTCAAATTCACATAAAAATGGAAAGTAAAAATCAAGAGGAAGGTAAAATTCAAATTCATGTGGTAGGTGGAACTTATATCACATGAAAAATAGGAAAGTAAAGGTCAAAATTCAAGGTTAAAAGCAAAAAGCAAGATCAATGGTAAAAGCAAAATCAATGATAAAGGTAAGATTCCAAATCAAAAGCAAAAAGAAAGATTCCAAATCAAGGAACCAAAAATCAAGAATTAGAGAAAAAGAATCAAGAAAAGAAACAATTGCATTGACCTCGCCTTGAATGGCCCAGTTGCATTAACCCAGCCCCAGGTAGCCCAATTTCATTGACCTAACCCCAGATGGCCCAATTGCATTTGCCAGGCCCCAGGGGGCCCTTTCTCTTTGTATCGGCTCCAAGTGACCTGACCTTATAGACTAAGTCCCTGAACTGGCACATGTGAAGCCCAGCTAAGGAAAATCCAAGAATCAATTGTTTTTACTTGTTTCAAGATTGAAAGAGCAGCGAATTTCTCTCTTAACCATCAGTCCTAGATAGTCTAGATTGGTTCAAAAGTCCCAACCTAGAGACCAAATCCTAAAATTGGCACATGTCAAGCCCAGCTAAGGAAAATCCAAGAATCAAATGTTTTTGCCTGTTACAAAATTGAAAGAGCAGTAAATTCCTTATAACCAACGGTCCCAGATAGTCCAGATTGGTTCAAAAAACCCAACCTAGAGACCAAATTCCATGGACTGGCACATGTAACCAAGCTAAGGAAAAGTCAAAGATCAAAGTACTAACATCTTTTGTAGGATTAGAAGAGCAGTGAATTTCTTTCCTACAATCGGCAGCCCAGGTAAGTCCTAAAACTCTAAAGTAGTTGAGAGATATTATCTGTTGCATTGTTCAACTCTGTCATTAATGAGCAAGATGACGGTAGTATATGCATCGGGTGACAAAATGTGGTCGTTCTTTTCTTTGCCCTTCGGCCGTTGGCATAGGCCTCGGCCAAAGAAGGGCATTCTGTAGACACCCAATTTTGTCACCCTCCTCTGGCTATGATAAAATGTGGATCTTGGACATGACTTCTGACATTCAATCAATAGAGATGATGATGGACTGAGAAAACCCGAAAAGATTCCCCACCTATTTGAAAACCCTAGAAACCCCTGCGTGGGAGAGAAGAGGGTCCAAATTTGACTTTTTTTATAAAAAGGAATTTGGTTAAGATGACCATACAGATGGATAGTGCTCAGAAATATGATTCTGATGATATATGGCACATCAAAATTGGACTGTCGAATCTCCCGTAATTGTCCCTAAAAAATTGTAGTTTCCCGTATATATGCCATACACACTTGCAAGAAACCCGGAAGCATTCCCTACCTACCCAATACCCCAAATTCATCCCCTACTAGAAAACTCTGGAAACCCCATGTGGGAGAGAAGAGGGTCCAATTTTGACTTTTTATATACGAAGGAATCTGATCAAGATGAGTGTACAGATAGATAGTGCTCGAAAATACGATTTTGACAATATATGGCACGTTAAAATTGGACTGTCGGATCTCCCGTGATCGTTGCCAAAAAAATCCATTTTCATGCACGAGTTGTGCACACTGGCTACTGCCTAGCCCATGCCTACTGCCCAGCCAGCCCTACCCGCACTCATGCTGCGTGCGCTGGCCAGTAGGCCAGTCAGCACAGCCTCGCACACACGTACTCCCATATGACCTAGCATGTGCCCCTGCACCCCTGCACAACCAAGCCCGCGCCCCCTCATAACCTAGCCTATGCCCCCGCATAACCCAGCCTGCACCCCTGCATAATGCTGCCAGCATGCCCACTGTCTATAGCCCACGTGCCCGTTGGCTATAGCCCATGCAAACGTATAGCTGCAACCCCTGCCCTGCCTACTGCTCGCTGCCCGTGTGCATGCTGCTCGCTGCCCATGTGCATGCTTCCCATACCTACTACTGCCTACACGCATGCTGCCCCTGCCTGCTGCTGCCAGCTCCCATGCATATGCTGCCCCGCGCGCCGTGTGCTATACATCCATACTGCCCCGTGTGCCATGTGCCACACACCCATGCCACTGCTCATGTGCCATGTGCCGTACACCCATGCCACTGCCCGTGTGCTATATGCCACACACCCATGCCACTGCTCATGTGCATGTGCCACACACCAATGCCACTGCCCACACACCTATTCCACTACTTGAGACCAAAAACCCACTTTTTGGCTAAGAATTCTCTCTCTAAAAAAATCTCTTTTTACCCATTAGTTAAAAACCCTATTCACCCACTTTAGTCCAAGAACCCTCTTTTGCCCATTGGTTAAAAACCCTATTCACCCATTTTAGTCCAAAAACCCTCTTTTACACAGTGGTTAAAGATTTTCCCTCCTCCTCATTGGCCCGGAAAACCTATAAATATCCCCTCCTCGTTTGGATTTAACACACCAAACAACCCCACCACACTCCATAGTCGTGAATCCCTCTCTCCTCCTCTCCTCCCTGCTTTGATTTTCTTTGGGTCTTAGGAGCGATCTTCGTCAAGATCCAAAATCTTGTTCAGATCTCCGAAGTGTTCGTCGGGACTTTGAAGATCTTCAATCCAAATTTTTAACCCAATCCAGTTTTTTTCCAAAAATATTATGTTCTTAGCCTCCCCCTTTGAGTGTTCCTGTTCCTTACCAGAAATACCTTTAAGGTTTCTCGAGTCTACGAAGAGATCTTTGTCAAGATCCGAAGTTCTGTTCTGATCTTCAAAGTGTTCTTTAGGGCTTTGGAGATCTTCAATCCATTTTTAGGTCAATCCATTTCTTTCCAAAAATAGCCATTCCCAGCGGAAGCCTTATCCAACTGCCCCTGGGGTCTTTCCTGAAATAGCCATTCCCAGCGGAAGCTCTGTCGGAGTGCCACCTTAGCCTATTCCTCCCCTAGACTATCCCTAGTGGAAGCTCTGCCTGAGTGCCATCTAATCCTAAGCTTGAAAATAGCCTTCCCTATTCGAAGCTCTGTTCGAAACCAAATCCAAAAGTAATTGTTCCTAGCTGGAACTCTGTCCGAATATCATCATAGTTAACCTCTCTCATGAAAGGGAGTTAGAGGTCAAGACCATCCTCCCCTGAGCCAGGAGAAGCCAAAAGATAGTCTGAGCTGGTACTAATCAGGGGCGCACCCCGTTTGACCTAAAACAAGGGGTATCTTCAGGTATATTTTTTCAACCGAATTATCATCAAATAGACTTTATATAGACTTTGTTTTAATATACATATTTATTTAAATTCATTCAATGTAGATATATGTGATAACTTAGCCATACATGTGGAATAGGAATAATTATGAAAAATATTCATTCCTAAGCATCTAGTAGAAAGGCCAGTTGAACCGGGCAGATTGGGTGCCTAATACCTTCCCAACTCTATAACTTGACACTTACCCTAAATCTCTGGACCAGACCAACTTTAGGGCCCTTTTCTTCGGAATTGGGCCCACCCCAGGGTCCTACGCCCATAATCCTAGGTGGTGACTCCAAACCCTTTTGTATGATCCCAATCCCCATATTGGACCATCATCAAACCCCCATCTAGAATGACAAACTTTACACTCTTGCGAAATAGGCCTCCACGTATCTTCGAGTGGCGATACAGCGGTGCGAGGCCTGCAGGGTAAGCACACATGACACACCCCTCCCTCACTAGAAAGAGAAAGAGAGGAGAGAGGATGGAATTGATGCAAGCCCTTTTCTCCCCCCAAAAGGGGAAGAGATATATCTCATCTTCCAGCCGCTACCCTCACACCGCCCTAAAACACATGCATCTAAAATAACGTCCTAACCAACAAAACTAGGAAAATTGAAATTATAATTGAAATTAAAAAATTAACCATTCACATCTAACCCTAACCATTCATCATCTAGGAATTTAATACTTAAAGCAAAGCAATAAAAAGCAATAAAGTAAAAGAAAAGAAAAGTGCTGAAATAAAATAAGTAAAAATACAAAAAGAGGGGAATAAAGCTAGAGAGAGGCACACAAGTAGGTATCTCTACTTAGCTGAAGGGTTGCACCATAAATAATACGAGCTTCTCTACTTGACCAGAGAGTATTCTTACAAGGGCTTTTCTACTTAGCTTTAGGGAAAGGGATGTAATATAAATAATCAGAGTAAAAGGATGGTTCCATGGCTAGAGAGGGGCAAAGCCAACACATGCATCTACCCAAGGACCTTGGGGGAAAGGGAAAGCATCAAAGTAAAATTGAAATTAAAAGCCTTAGTTAAAAATGAATGAGTACTAAGAAGAGGGAATGAGAGGGGGGTGAGAAGACATATGTAGAAGCCTACTTACCTTAACTTCAATCTTTGAATTAAATTTGATCGATTTGGAATACTATCAGCCCTAAAACCCAGATCTGGAATAAACCAAATCTGAAATTGCTAGGCCTAGAGAAAACAAATCTTAAAGAAAAACTTGCACTTGAAGAAAGATGCTTTAAAGCTTGGTTCTTGTCACCTAGATCTAAGCCTTGAACTAGTAAATTAAAATTATTACAAGTTGAATAACATGAACCATAAAAATAAAAGACATTACATTAATTAAATAAAACCAATTACAAAAGTGTTCAAAGCAAAAGCAAAGAAGAACCAAAACTAGAACTAGAGCATAATGAAACCTAGAGAAGAAAAGAGGAAGAGAGAAAACCCTAAAAAAAGAACTTCGCCCTCCCTCTTTGGCCAACTCTCTTATATAGGAAATGGGGAGGTAGTCCAACAATTTTAGTTTCCTAGTTTAGGGGAATTTTTTTTGAGATTCTTGTTGATGAGGTGGAAAATAGGAGTGAAAATAGGGGAAAGAACAAGAGAACATCCAAGTGTGGGCCCCCCTCTTGGATCGTGTGATGAGGTGGAGGGGAGAGAATGGAGAGAAAAGAATAGAAAGTAGGGAAGAAAAAATCTCCAATGATTTCACCTTCCTTTTTCCTTTTTTTTTTTCTTTTTTTTTTTTTTTGTCTCTCTTCTTGCGCAAAGACCTTTTGGATGATTTTCCATTCCTTGCTTTGCTCGATTTGGACAACCTTCTACTTTAATTCAAAATTTCTTCCATTTCCCTTATCTTTAAGTAGGTGGAAAATAGGAGATCTTCAACCAAATCTCCAAAAGATAGGAGATCTTATGTTCCACACATAAAGGAGAGAGAAAGTGGCACCCAATGTGGGTCCCTCCTACTTTTTTGGAATCTGGACTATCTTTTATACCCCTGGGACAACTGTAGAAGCGCTGGGCCTATATCTCAGTTCTCTTTTTCCCCTCCCATAAAGGGGGAGAAGAAGAGAGATCTCCGGCCGCGACCCTCACAATGGTGACTCCACTAGGGAAATGTCAAGCTTCCAACACTAGATGCTACCACTAAATGTAAGAACATTTTCCACCACATCTTTTTTAAAGCATGCTTGGCTAACCCTATGTTTGTAATTGTACTCGCTAACCACATCATGCATTGTGCTCGAAGTGAAATCATTTGGCAAAGGACTCCCTATCATGCCCGCACCCTTGGGGAGGTCAGTGCATGTCATGGAGAGTACACTGAGAGCAAATGGTAGTCACTTCCTGTACAAGGGTGTGGGGTATTGTTAAATGGCGAGGATATTCGTATTTGTCCCAGCACCCTTGGGGAGGTCCACACACTTTATGAGATTCTAAGATCGAATAATGATTTTTCTGCATTACACTTTTGCACACAATCACTCACGGTTTCACCACCCCGTGGCCAGTTGCTTAACCTCTTGTGTAGTCATGAGTAATGGCCAAGGAAGTCACCCCCTTGATCTCGTACCTATGGGTATATCAAAAGGATCATGCACCTTGTGTATATAGATCTTGTCAAGGAAGCCTTGTCGGTCTTATTGCATCCACTGCATACTCGCATCATGTAGGAAATAGTTGGAGAATGCTAGGAACGCCATAAGCTAATCTGTAAAGTTTGTTTGAGGTCTTGAAAAGAAATCTTCCTATAATGCATTATAGTCATAAAGAAATGCTCTCCTAAGCGGGTTTCAGATAAAATGTGTCCTTCCTCCTTAGAAATGAAATGTGGATGATTTGGTATACGGATCCGGGCTGATTTCTGTCAAAGTCCCGCAAAATGCTGAATTATCTAAATAACCCAAGGACACTTGGAGAAATATCACCTAGTGGGGTAAGATTAAGAAAAACATGACTTTATTGATAGAGAATATCTTACAGGAATATTCTAGTCAAACAATTTGTGTGTATCTCCCACCTATGACATTGAGTGGACTATGATCAACTCCTATCCACTCCCTATCATTAAGTGGACTAACTTTGGATGAATCATTGGTTGATAATCTAGTGAATGAGTGAACAAAGGGTTGGGAATAAAAGAATCCTGAAATAATCCACCTTTGGTTCAGGCACAATTCCACACCTCAAGTGTTCTCTGTGGCCCATTTGGACACGTCAGGTTAACCGATTGACTCACTTAAGTCCAGTGCCACCTCCATTGTCTCTTCGAGACTAACTACTGCCAAGTAATTATAGCCCAGTTCACATGGATCCACACAACCCTATATCACCCCAGCAAGCATAGGTCCACCCCGTAGAGACCTTGTAGACAGAAAGGACCGAGGTCAAGAGTGGATTGGCCCAGATATTACACATGCTTTGAAACTCTCTCAGGACTAATCCAGGGATGAACCAGCACAGGCTACAGGAGAATTGGAACAGAATGGACTCGCGGGTTATCATGGGAATTTTTCTCGAGTTGACTCAGGAGAACCAGAACAAGTCCGCCCAACTGGTCAACGAGGAGTTTCACCTACTCGCCCAAATGGTCAATGAGGAATCGATTCCCGAGTCCCTCCACCCAGAGGGGTGATTGAAGATGAGGAAGAAGAATTTGTGGCATATGTACGAATGGAATCTCTGGAAATGGAAAAAGAAAAAAAACTCAAAGAGTAATTGGAAAAGTTGGAAAATCTGATCTGAACAGGAAAGAGTTCAGAAATTCAAGTGGTGGATTTTGATGATATGAGTTTCTTCTCCAGGGCAAGGATTCCCAAGAAATTCAAATGGCGGACCGACAAATTTGATGGGTCAGGGGACCCCAAGGCTCATCTTAAAGTCTTAATCAACATTGCCAAATCATGGAAACTTGTGGACAACCAGATGGGATAGGCCTTCATGTTAACCTTATCAAGACCAACACTGAGGTGGCTCACACAGTTGGAGTTTGCCCAAACCCAGAATTGGACAACAGTAGTGAAAGCCTTCACCAAGCAGTACTTGTACAACACCAAAGTGGATGTGAAGCGTCAGGAGCTTGAAATGTTGAGGCAGCAACCTAAGGAAGGATTCAATGCCTTCTTAATGAGGTTTAGAGACAAGGCCACCAAGATGGCAGATCGACCATCTGAGGCAGAGCAAGTAGAAATTTTGATTGAAAACTTATCAAAGCCTTATTATTATGTCCTTTATTACCAACATCTATAGACTTTTGATGCCTTAATGGCCACCTACACACGTGTGGAAAATAGAATCCTAAGGGAGGCTCAGTATCAAGGATCCTCCTAAGATGTAGGAAAGAATACCAGAGTTGGACAAGGAAAGGGTCCTGAAACCAATATGGTAGGAGTGGTCCAGTAGTCGATATCAGCCGACACCTCTTTACAACCTTTTGTGATACAAACATATGCTCCTGCTCAGAAGGCTCCTTGCCCAAGGAGACAGTTCACTAATTTGGAAATGCTTGTGACCACAGTGTATAAGAAGCTAAAGAAACAAGGATTGTTAGGGACAGTAGCTATAAGGCTAATCAACAACCCTCCCCCAACTTGGTATAGGGACCATGAGTATTGTGCTTACCACACTCAGAAGGGGCATAACACTGAAAGATGCTTAGGTCTTCAACATGCAATCCAGGATTTGGTAGACAATGGGACTATTAAGGTCAAAGTTAAGCAGCCTCCCAATGTCAACACCAATCCACTCCCAGATTATAGAACCGTCAACATGTTGTCAATGATAGATGATTGGCAAGATTGGGATCTTTATTTCTTCAATCCAACTCTTCTTATCAGAGACTCTAAGAGGTACCATGATGGGAGGCATAATGAATGGAAAGAAAAGTTGTTGCTTGTGTAAAAATTGCCCCTTCCTCTAGAATTAGTAGGGCATATCATCAGTTTTATTAAGGAGGCTCGCCGAAAGGAGTGCGATTCCTTCCGAAGGGCCATCTACATGTACTGTGCAGATAGTCACTTTTGTCATCCCGTTCTATGATTTTGAGGTTCCTCAATATAGTCATGCGAACAACCTAGAAGAAGAAACAATAGAGAGTGACCCCACTTAGTTAATCACACCCAGAGCTCAGAAGAATCACGTGAATGCCCGTGCCTACAGGAAAGTCTTGAGCCAAAGGGCCAAGGTCATGAAGGCTCCCAAAAGAGAAGAGTCATTAGAAGAAGTCAGAAAATCAGAAATCCACCATCCCTCCTTTATTATCAACAAGGGGATCCACTGTACCATATCATCAGACTCTGCCATACTACCAACCTATACCATATCATCAACCTCCACCATACCATCATCCTTCACCCCACCATTAAGTAGAAGAAACCTCATCATCATCTTACCACCCCCTATCTTCATCACAATACCCTATCTCCACTATCACATCACCCTCATATCACCCTGCCTCATATCCCTCATCACCCTCATACCATTCCCATTCTCAAGGTTCGGTGGATAACCCAAAAGTAGGATGGATGGGTGGATATGGTTGGAAGGATATGCTTGCATTACCAGATTCTCCAAAGATAACCTCATCAATAGGTTTGGTGAATGTCTTAGGAGAAAATCAAGATATTGATGCCACTTCTCTAAGTCAAACAACCATACCTCAGGAGCACAATCCAGAGACAATTGAAGAAGTCACAGATGACCTCCTCAAATAAGAAATGGCGTTGGCAATAGGGGAACAAATCAAAGAGCATACTTCCCTAATCCACATAGGGTGTGACACAGAAGATGATGGTCTAGTCTGATCAGGCTTTGGGCCAATGACGTCAAGTCTGGCCTTATGGAAATTTTTTGATCCATACGCTCTGAATACTATGAACGTTTGAATGTTGGAGAATTCAAGGGTCATAAGGAATCTGATGAAGAAACAAGTGAGGGGGAAATCAGTGAAGAAGACGATGATGATGAAGACGATGAGGATGAGAGTGAGGATGGGGATAATGGGATGACTCCGATTCTCTAAGTGATGATGAGTCCCAGGACTGGGATGACAATGATTACTATGGACCTTGGGATAATAATGATGATGATGAATCTAGGAATTATTCATCCAGAGATCCTGGAGGATATTCTGTGTAATGCAATCGTTGAAGATGGCATGATGATTGACCCCACAAATGCTATCCAATCAGCACTCATGATTCACATAGAAGGGGAAGAGTCGGCATCAGATTCAGAAGATATTGAAGGATATGAGATCACTTTTGAGGGTGAAGTAAACCCTATAGAAGAGCATATGAGTAGCATCTATAAGCATTTGGTTGAGATGAAACTCAAGGTTGATGAAATTGACCAAATGTTAGGTGAAGTGGCCATCAGTGAACACTACTACACCGAACAAATGGGAAACCTTGAAAAAGCAGGAGGACATGACACACTTGTAGAAATGATAGATACGGGAGTCAAATGCCTTTCTAATGCGGTCAAGAAGGTGCGATCTAGGGCTCTTGATATTTGTGGAGGACCTCGACTTCCCACCCCAAGCAAGGAAGGAGAATCTGAAGAAGAAGATGATCCCATAGTACACAGATAATTACCATAATAGACAGTGATGATGAGGATCGCTATCCGACAGAGATTATTGTGAATAAGCCATTCAGTGTTATAGAGACTCGAAGCAGGAGAGACTAGAAGGGCAAGGCTCTAGTAGTGGAACAATCAAAGACCAGTGAGGCTAGAACAAGTGGCTTGAAGAAAGAACCCAGAAAACCCAGTCTTAGCCCAGCTCAAGAAGGCCCAGGCCAACAACTCAATTTGGGGATTATTGATGGCCTCCCCTTCAGACCAAGAAGTAGTCTTGAAGTCCCTCACCAACGTGCAAGTGCAGATCAAGATAGGCCCAACACATCTCACACAAATAGTAGGGGCAACCTATGCGGTGTAGTCTATGTTGTTCTCAGAATCTGAACTACCCAAAGGAGCTAGGAACAATAGGGCTTTGCACATCACAACAGAATTCATTGACATGATCATTCCTCAGGTCCTTATTGACAATGGGTCTACATTGAATGTTCTAGCTTTGAGGTCGGCCAAGAGCATCAACATCAATATGGAAGAGATGAGGCCGTCAGACCAGATAATAAGAACATATGGTAATACCAAAAGAGAAGTCCTTGGGATCCTCACCCTCACCGTTATAATTGTCCTAGTAAAGTTTGACATTGATTTCTAAATCATTGATATACCAACATCTTTCAACAAGCTCTTGGGAAGACCTTGGTTGCATCATGCAAGGGCTGTAGCTTCCAGCCTTCATCAAAAAATGAAATTCATTCATGAAGGGAAAGTGATTACGATAGCTGGAGATACTGAAGTGGTCAACACCTTAGCCAATGTTGAAAAGGGAGAAGAATAAGACCATGAACTTTGACTTAGTGGTTTTGAATTGGAAGTGACTTTGCGACCATTGCCAAGGAAAAATCAGAAGAAAAAATACCAGCTAACTATGAAGTAGTCTGGAGCCCCCCAATGAATCAAATGATGCAAAATATGCAATACTTTCCTAGAATAGAACTAGGGAAATATCATCAGGGTGTTCCAAAGCAACCTAGTTTGGCGGTAAACAAAGGAAGAAGTGGTCTAGGGTACACTCCTCAAACCTCCAAACCAAGAAGCAACAATGCAGATAAGGGGCAGAAGACACTAAGAATGACTAGAAAAATATCTGCCTCTTACTACCCCACTCTCAATGGGTATTTCATAATGGAAGGAGAGGATTTTCCTTTTTGTGGAAATGTTGAGCCATGGTTTGATGAAACTGCCGCAAATATGCAATAAGGATTTGAAGTGTTCTTTCAAGATGAGTTCGACTAGGTAATCACAAGGTAGAACAATAGTAGACCAAGGAAAGTAATCAGAACAACTATATCACTGGAATAGCGGAAGTGGCCATGATTGAAGATGGGTTCTCCTCTAACAATCCTATAGCATTGATCCAATCAAAAGAGGCACCTAGTCCCAAAGTTCTCCTGAAGAGGGAATGGGAAAAGAAGATAAGACACATCTGGAGTTTACAACTTCTCACTGATCTGAAGAACCACATCTGCTCATTTCTGTGAGAATTATGAGCTCAGGAGCTACATGAGCTCAAGCCCAGACCTTTCTAAGGAAGGAGTATATATGCAAAGCAAAGAATAGCACAAAGAATGATGATCTACATGAACTGTGCCCAAATCAACTGCAGTGGGAAGGTCCGTGATGGTGGTCAGAGATGTAACCGAGGAGCAGGGATGGCCTCAATCAATAGGCTTGAAAAGTTGGACTTCATAAAAAGGGGATTGAGCAGTCTCCATCACTCCTCACCCCTTAAAAAGTTCGGCTTCAGAGAGCATGAGCTTGATTAACTTGTATTTGTGAAGAAGCTAGCATCTATCAAGGAGAACTATGTTAGCACCGTTGAAGAGATAGCAGCTATAGACACCCAATTTTGTTATCCACCTCCAGCTATTATGAACTATGGATCTTGTACGTAACTTCTTACTTCCGATCAGCAGAGATGATGATTGATTGGGGTAATCTTCCCGGAAAATATTCCATACCCACCCAAAATCCCGTAAACCATATGTGAGAGAAAAGAAGGGTCCAATTATGACATTTCATATATGAAGGAATTCAGTCCTAAGTGACCATATGGATGCATAGTACTCGGAATCACAATTCCAATGATATATGGTATGGAAAAATTGGAACATCGGATCTCCCACAATGATTCCCAGAAGTTACTCCATGAACACCAAAACCCCGTCCATGCAAGCACCCACACCATGCCATGAACACCCAGACCCCACCCATACGAGCCCTGATGCTTTGCCTTGAGTGACCAAACCTTGCCCATGTGAGCCCCCACTCCTTGCCTTAAGTGCCCAAACCTTGCACGCACTCTACCAGCTGCAAGTGCCTAGCACCCCCACCCATGCCCCGCATGCACTCTGCAAGCCCAACATGCCTCGTACGCACTCTGCCAGCCTCGTATGCCCTGTACCCCTGCCCATGCACATGCTCTGCACTCTGCTAACTGCACATGCTCTGCACTCGGTAGACCATGCATGCCCAGTGCCCCTACCATAGCCCCAGCACCCCTGCCATAGATTCAGTGGCCCTACCATAGGTCCAGCGCCCTTGCCATAGCCCCAACACTCCTGTCATAGCTCTAGCGACCCTGCCATAGCCCCAGCACCCCTGTCATAGTTCCAGCACCCTTTCCATAGTTCCAACACCCTTG
This sequence comes from Macadamia integrifolia, assembly GCF_013358625.1. Lineage (NCBI taxonomy): Eukaryota > Viridiplantae > Streptophyta > Magnoliopsida > Proteales > Proteaceae > Macadamia > Macadamia integrifolia. Next base: position 395,042 of record NW_024868873.1, read on the forward strand.
CCATGGCCCCAGTACCCCTGCCATAGCCCCAATGCCCTTGTCATAGCTCCAGTGCCCCTGTCTAATCCCTAGTGCCCTTGCTTTAGCCCCAACACCCTCATCGAGGCCCCGACACCCCCATCGGTGATAAAAATCCCCATTCTGATGATCGATTTGGAGAGGGATTCCCTCTTCACTCGGCCATGTACCCCACATTGCTCCGCTAGAGTACCCTACACCACAGCTTCCCATTGGTCCAAAAAGGCATCTTTTTACCTTATTGGCCCAAAAAATTACTTTTCACCCCATTGGCCAAAGAAATTTACCCTCCACCCCATTAGTCCAAAATTTCATACTTTCACCCTATTGGTTTAGAAAAATTACTTTTTACCACCATTGGCTAAGGAATTTTCTCTTTCCTCCCTCTTGGTCTAAAAATTCTATATTAACCCCCCTCCCTTTTGTTTTAGACACAACAAACACCTAAGTCTCTTAGGAACATCCATAGTAGTGAAGCTTTGCCCTCTCTCCTCCCCTTCCCCCTTGAAGTGTTCGTTGGATCTTCGAAGCATTCTTCGGGCATTTGAAATTCTTTAATCCTTTACCTTCTTTGAGTGAGATTTATATAGATAAAGTTTCCCCTTAGTCTCCCACCCCCTTTTGAGGTTCTTTAAGTCTTCAGAGAGATATTTGTAAGATTCCTTCGAATCTTTGATTTTTTTTTGGGCCTTCAAAGTTCTTCAACCATTTAGGTTTCAGCCCATTCCTAGCGGAAGCTCTGCCGGAGTGCCACGTCAGCCTAGCCCTCCCATAGCCTATCCTCAGTGAAAGCTCTACCAAAGTGTCACCTTAGCCTAGCTCTCCCATAGCATATCCCCCACAGAAGCTCTGTCGGAGAGCCACCTCAGCCGAAATCCAAAATCAGCCCATCCCTAGCAGAAGCTTTGTGGAATCAATACCGTAGTCAAAATCTGAAAGTAACCATTCCTAGTCAAAACTCTGTCCAATCAACATCACTTGAGAAAGGAAGATGGAGGTCAAGAGCCTCTTCCCTTGAGCTAGGAGAATCCAAAAGACAGTTCGTGCTGGCACTAATCGGGGTCTCACCCCTCTTGACTCGAACTAGGGGTCAAGCTTAGGTATAATTTCTCACCCAAATTAGCATAATATAGACTTTATATTGACCTTGTTATAGTGTACAGAATCATTTAAATTGAGTTAATGTACATATATGTGATAATTTACCCATGCATGTTGAATAGAAATAGTCGTGGAAAATGTTCGTTCTTAAGCATCTAGTAGGAAGACTGGTTGAACTGGCCTAACACCTTCCCAATTCTATAACCTGACACGTATCCTAAATCTTTGGACCAGACCAACTTTCGGGCCCTTTTCTCAGGAATCGGGCCCACCCCTGGGTCCTTGGCCCATAATCCTAGATGGTGACTCCAACCCTTTTTGTATTATCCTAATCCCTCGTATTGGACCATCATCAAACCCCCATCTCAATGATGACCTTTACACTTCTGCAAAATAGGCCTCCACGTATCTCTGAGCGATGATACAATGGTGTGGGGCCCACAGGTAAGTACATACAACAAAACCCTTTCCTAAGAAAGAGAAAAAGAGGAGAGAGGGCCAAAAGCAAGTCTTTTTACCCCAGGGGAAGAGAATCTCTGGCCGCTACCCTCATAGTGGCGACTCCACTGAAGAAAATGTCAAGCTTCCGACACTAGATGCTACCATTAAATGCAAGAACATTTTCCACCACATAGGTTTGAAGATGTGTTTGGCTAACCCCATGTTTGTATTGTATTTCTAACCGCATAATGCATAGTGCTTAAAGTGAAATCATTTGGCGAGGGACTCCCTGTCATGCCCTCACTCTTTGGGAGGTTAGTGCATGTCATGGATAGTACTCTGAGTGCAAATGGTAGCCAATTTTTGTACAAGGGTGTGGGGTATTGTTAAATGGCGAGGATGTTCATAATTGTGCTAGCACCCTCAGGGAGGTCTGTGCACTTTATGACATTCTGAGATCGGATAATGATATTCTCGCATTGCACTTTTACACAGAATCACTTATGGTTCCACCACCCTGTGGCCAGTTGCTTAACCTTGTGTGTAGTCACGAGTAATAGGCAAGGAAGTCACCCCCTGATCTCATACCCACGGGTATATCAAAAAGATCATGTACCTTGCGTATATAGATCCAGTCAAGGAAGCCTTGCCGGTCCTATTGAATCCACTGCATACTCACATCATGTAGGAAATAGATGGAGAATGCTAGGAATGCCACAAGCTAATCTGTAGAATTTGTTTGTGGTCTTGAAAAGGAATTTTCCTATGATACATTCTAGTCATAAAGAAATGCTCTCCTTAGTGGGTTTCGGATAAAAGGTGTCCTTCCTCCTTAGAAATGAAATGTGGATGATTTGGCATATGCGATCCGGGCTGATTTCTATCAAAGTCTCGTAAAATGCCGAATTATCTAAAAGACCCAAGGAAACTAGGAGGAAGGTCACCTAGTGGGGTAAGATTAAGGAAAGCATGACTTTATCGACGGAAAATGTCTTAATAAGAGTATTATGGTCAAGCTATTTGTATGGACTAGGGGCATCAACCCCTCCCCACTCCCTATCATTAAGCAGACTAACTTTCGATGGATCATTGGTTGTTAATCTAGTGAACGAGTGAAAAAGCGGTTGGGGATACAAGAATCCTACAATAAGTCACTTTTGATTCAGGCATAATTCCACACCTCAAGTATTCTCCGTGGTTCATTTGGACATGTTAGGGTAATTGGTTGACTCGCTTAAGTCTAGTGTCACCTCCATCGTCTCTCCAAAATTATCTGCCACCAAGTGATTACGACCCGGTTCACATGGACCCACACAACCTAGAATCCCCTGAGTAAATTTGGGTCCACCTATGGAGACTTTGCAAACAGAAATGCCCGAGGTTAAGGTTGGGCTAGCTCAGATATTGCACATTCTCTGAAATCCTCCTAGGGCCAAACCAGCACAGGCTATAGGAGAGTTGGATCAGAATGAACCTATGGCTCATCATGGGACTCCTTCCTGAGTGGACTCAAGAGAGCTAGAGCAAGCCAGGCCAATCGGTCAGAGAGGAGTTTCACCTACCCTTCCAAATGGTCAACCGGAAACCTATTCCAGGGTCCCTCCTCCCAGGGTAGTGATTGAAGATGAGGAAGAGAAGTTTGCAGCACATGTTCGAGTGGAACCTGCAAAGATGGAGAGAGAAATAAGAATTAGAGAATAGTTGGAAAAGTTTGAGAATCTGATTTGAATAGGGAAGAGTTTGGAAAGCCAAGTAGTGGAGTTAGATGAGATGAGTTTCTTCTATGGGGCAAGAATTCATAAGAAATTCAAGTGGCAGACCGACAGGTTTAATGGGTCAGAGGACCCTAAGGCTCATCTCAAAGTCTTTCTCAGCATTGCTAGATCATGGCAGCTTGCTGACAACCAGATGGGACAATCCTTTATGTTAATCCTATTAGGACCGACACTAAAGTGGCTCATAGAGTTGGAGTCATCCCAAACCCAGAATTGGACAACAGTGGTGAAAGATTTCACCAAGCAGTACTCATACAACACTGAAGTGGATGTGAAGCGTTGGGAGCTTGAGATGTTGAGACAACAGCCTAGAGAAGGATTCACCGCCTTCTTAATTAGATTTAGGGATAAGGCCGCCAAGATGGCAGATTAGCCTTCAGAAGTAAAGCAAGTAGAAATATTGATTGAAAACTTGTTTAAGCCTTATTATGATGTTCTTTACTGCCTACATCTGCAAAATTTTGATGCCTTGATAGTCACCAGGACACGTGTGAAAAATCAAATCTTAATAGATGCTCAATATCAAGGATCCTCCCAAGATGTAGGAAAGAACACCAGAGCTAGACGGGGAAAGAGTCCCCAAACCAATGTGGTAGGTGGGGTGTAATAGTCAGTCTCACCTATCACTTCTTCATCACCATTTGTGATACAAGTAGATACTTCTACTCATAAGGCTCCTCACTCGAGGAGACAATTCACTAATTTAGGAATGCCTGTGACAATAGTGTATGAGAAGCAAGGATTACTAAGGACAGTGGCTTCAAGAGTAATCAGTAATCCTCCTCCAGCTTGGTATAGGGACCACGAATATTGTGCCTACCATACTTAGAAGGGGCACACCACAAAAATGTGCCTAGGTCTTCTACATACAATCCAAGATTTGGTAAACAATGGGACTATTGAAGTCAAGGTTAAGAAATCTCCTAATGTCAATACCAATCCACTCCCAGACTGTGGAATTGTCAACATGCTAGCAACAATGGATGATTGGCAGAATTGGGATCCTCAATTCTTCGATCCAACCCATTTTATTAGAGATTCTAAGAAGTACCATGAGGAGAGGCATGATGAGTGGAGAAAGAAGTTCTGACTTGTGTAGAGAGTGTCCCTTCCTCTGGAATTAGTATGGTACATCAATGGTCTTGTTAAGGATGCTTGTCAAAAGGAATGCGATTCCTTCCGATGGGCCGTTCATATGTATCAGTCAGATAAGCACTTTTCTCATCCCATGTTTTATGATCAGGCGAATAATCTAGTGAAGAAGCAACAGAGAGTGAATCCACTCAACTCATCACACCTAGAGCTCAGAAGAATCACATGAATGCCCACGCTTATAGGAAAGTCATGAGTCAAAAGGTCAAGGCCATGAAGGCTCCCAAAAGAGAAAAGTCATCAGAAGATCAGACATCCACTGTCCCTCCTTCATCATCAATAGGAGGATCCACCATACCATACTTTCAACCAGTACCATACCTTCAACCTCCACCATACTATTAAATTTCGCCTTACCAACAATCTCCACCATACCACCAACGTGATACCCTACTTTTTAAACCTGGTTTAATTACACAGTTGACCCGGTTTAACCATGCAGGACCCGAACCAGAGAGGGTTAAGGTGGGTTCCTTATGGACCATGATGGCAAGGGTGACTTTGAATATAGGTTGGCTAGACAAGTCTGAGTCAGTGCTAGAGGAGACGGGTGTACCCAAGCCATACACATGCATGTATCATAAGGCCATATACGGGTAATGCTGATATGTAGCCATATCCTGAAGTGTATACATATAATATACCTTATGCCGAGAGTGAGATACATGCCGATAGTCGAATTTCATCAAAATTCCACTTGTTGGCTAAGTTTCGACCCACAGGTGGGTGGTCACAGGCGGGCGCATCCGCCCACCTGAGTGACCCACCCATGTGGTTACTAGATATTTTAAAGTATAAATAGCATTTATTATGTTTTTCCTTTTCTCATTTATTACATTAAAGGGTTGGTGAGAAGATTAAAGAGGAGAGAGAAAATAAGGGAAGAAAAGAGAATGAAGAAGAAGAAAGGGGAAGAAAGAGGAGGAAGGAATGACTTTGAGCGATGCCAAGGTTTGATCTTCCCATTCCAATGCCAGAAGAGTGATCCCCAACACGAGATCTACGATTGGAGGTGAGCAAAGGCTATGCTTCTTAAACTTTCACCAAACCCAAGTGAAACCCTTGATTTGGGTAGAGTTCCTTGAGATCTTGTAAATCCCACTTGAGATTTAATAGATGGTCTATGTGTTGTCTTTGAAGGATTTGAAGAAGTGTTTACAAGATTTGAGAAGCATTAGTGATTTCTTGAGCTAAGAAGTGATTTTGGGGTTTTGTAAGAGTTCTTGAGCAAAGAAGGTAAGATGGCTTTTCAATCCTGAAATCTAACTTAGATCTAGGTTAGAGTCATCTTATAAGACCTTATATGTGTGGAAAATGTGATTGGAATAGCCCCATTTGGTTTCCCCAAGGTTGGAGAAAGTTTCAAGGAAGAAGGTAAATTTTTGCCCCCTCAGGTGGGCGAGGACTGGCGGGCCAACCGGCCCGCCTGAGGGCACCCGCCTGAGAGGGCAGGCCCTTGGTTCCCACCAATGGGTGAGGACCGGTGGGCCAACCCGCCCGCCTGAGAAGACCAGCGGGTGAGCCCGCCCACCTGAGAAGACAGGCAGGCTATCTGGCCCACTCGTGGGGCCCCCAACGTGATTTTTATGTCCGAATGGACCCAAAACGGATGGAAAACCTTCTTTTTTGATTTTAAACATGATTTAAACATCAAATATTATTAGTTTTGACCCCAAGGTGGTGAAATGCCAACCCCATTCACTTATGATAGGTTTCACTAGAAACTTATGTTTCTCGCGCTGGATCTCACCCGTACCGGGCGTGAGTTTTTGTACAGAACAAGTAAGTGGGGAGAGGATGTTTGACTTTATTTTAAGGCTTGTTTTGCATCATTCAATTGTATCTAGACTAGCCATGTCATCATGCAAATTATGTGTAGATTAGTTATCCTCATATGATTATGATATGTGTGTTGTGTTTTACATTCTCAATGCTAAATAATTGATGTGCTTATCTGATGAATGGTTGGATTACTATGCATGATGCATTATTAGACTAGATGCCACAGTCGACTTGGAAACGAGTGCATTGGTGGCCCGTGGAATGGGACGCGGTAGTACTGTGCAATCGTACTATGTCATATAGGATTATGCGGTTTAGGATTATCATTTTTTCGTGCTACGACCCTTCCCAATAGGGGTTGAGGTGTTGGGTTATCACTTGGGGGGAAAGCAATGGTTGCGATTGTCAGGTCACTGTGGCAGTTAGACATATGCCCGACTGGTCATTAGGACAGTCGACAACCTCAGTGGTATATTCAAGAGGGCCAATCGTACTGCTTTTAAATTGTTGAAGTTAGCATATTTACTTTCTGTCATTTACTTTTATGTTGAGAGCTGGTGGTCGACATGCTTTACCTTTTTGAGTACTCATGGTGGGCCTTCTCCGACAACCCTATGGGTGTATCGCGGGATGGAGTTCGTGGCCCGTACCCGGGGCATACCCGCACTGTGGTTGTACTAGCACAAAACCAAAGACTTAGTAATGTTGTTAGGTGGATAAGATTTAAAATGAATTTCATAGCATATAGTGCATATGGATGTGATTGTTGTGTGGTCCTTCTTTTCACTTACTGAGCTAGTGAGCTCATCCCACGTGCGCACCTCTTTTAGATGATTTTACTGGTCTTCCGCCTGAAGATCAGGAGTCAGGACCCATAGTTGAGTTTCCCAATGAGGATTGGTGGGTCCCCGAGGAGTTTGAGCATGGTGCTGATTGCATGTGCGAGGGCTGTGCTGCTGGACTGTAGTAATGACTCCGTTCAGGATTTTGCTTTTTCATTCTTTTGATGACCTCCTTATTTGTGTACTTGATACGTAAATTGTTATTCTTTTTGTGTAAATATCATGCCTGCGGGCCCACATGTATTTATCTATATACTATAATTTGGGTATCAAGTATATTGGGGATATTTACAGGTAATTTAAGTCTTCCGCTGAACTTTTGAACACTTATCTTAGATGTGGGTATGCTGTGGTGGATACTGTATGAGATGATCCTGGCAGGTTTAGGTTAACCGGAGTTAACCTGGTCACCGGTCCGATTCTGTGTGAACGGGGTGTGACAACGGTGGTATCAGAGCGTGATGCTCTATCCACTTACAGCATACCATTTAGACCCCGTTGAGTCTATAATAGGAAGTGGGGTGGGTAAATGTAAAACACTTGTAAGAATTAAAAGCCAAAAAAAAAAAAATGGTTGCATTTAATTGTTGCATTTCATGGCATGCTTTAGAGAAAGCTTGCTTGGAATAAATAAAAGATTAGTTATTTGATTTCATAACCCATCGACTACAAATTTAACGAAATCTCGGTAGCATAACAACGCTAAAACAAGATTTCTCAAATTTTTTGAACATAAGCACCTGATAGACAACATATATATATACAAATAAGCATAATCGATAAAGGCTAATTAATGTTGTTACAACCAAAGTACAATAAGTTATCAAGCTAACAAAACTAATCACAAGTCACCAATAACATCATAACACCATACTAGCAAGTCCAATTATAGAGAAAAGTACAAAAAAAAAAATTATAGTCCACCATAAACACACAAACAACATAGAGACAAGTAAAAAGCTAATTAAGATAGGCAAGCTAAGTCCTCAGAGACCCTCGTCATCGTCTAGCTCTACTACTCCATCCCTCCTAGGCCTTGATCTAACATTGAGCCGATGATCGTAGTAATCAAACCTTCAATTCACTAGTTGTACATCCCTCCGGAGTCGGGAAAAATCCGCTAAAATAGCTTTGGCCATTGTGTCCAAATCCTCTCCAGTAGCACTCTCATCTAGTCTTCTCAGAAGCTGATCTTGCCCATCTTTCAAGGCCCTCATACTAGTCATCATACTCTCAAAGTCAAAGGCGCCACTCTCAGGTAGTGGGGCCCTATGCTGTGGATCTGCAGCCATAGTAAAGTTAGGATCAGCATCTCTCGAATCAAGAGGCTCCTCCTTGAGGATATCCTCGTCTAGGAAGTCCTCCTCCTCGAATTGAGGAACATAATCCTCATCCTCCTCACTAATTTCCTCCTCCTCCATGGGGACATCCTCCCTGTGGACATTCCCCCTGTCCCTGCCACCTTGAGCTCTTGCCCTCTGAGGTACATCCATAAGAGCTTGGAGACCCATCCTGCGCAGGTATCCCCTGTTAAATTTGTCCGCTGGAGTCTTTCCCTCCTCACCACTCAAATCCACCCTAAAGAACTCAAAAACCCTGGTGAGGGTCCTACCATATGGGAAACCTCCATCCTCAGGGTGTGTGGCATGATGCTCCATAGTCTTAAGTATAACGTAAGGCAAGCACAAATGTTCGACACCTCCCTCCAAGGCCTTGTAGATGCAGAAGGCTATGTAGGCTGCCATGAAGCCTACTTGGTTCCTGTAACCTCCTCTAGGGAGTAAATTAAACTGAACCAAGCGAGCAAATACACGAGCCTCTGGGTGAAATGTCTTCTTGGAATCCAGATGCACCTTGCTGCCACTAATGGTCTCGTAAATGTGGTCCTGCATCTCTGAACTTAAGGATGGGCCCACGGGCTTACTCCTCGGGGAGCTATAGAATTGATGCCCAACTGATGAAATGTCTAAAATGCTAGCAAGAGTGTCCATAGTCAAATGAATGTTCACTCCCTTCACCATGCTGGTGATTGAGTACTCCCCATACTAGTAAGAGACCTCCAAATTACAGTAAAATCTTCGAACCAGGTGTTCATAGCATGGGCGGTCAATGTTAAGGATGGACTGCCAACCCAGTGCAGTAAACCTCTCTTGATGTTGAATCTTGTTGAAATCACAAGTTACCCGATTTTCTCCATCATCACAGACTTCTTTAGAAAGGTCTGCCAATTAGTTTCCGCCCTCAATCTCCGGAAGAGTCCCTCCTCATAGTCTAGAGGATCTATGGGAGCATGTCCTTGTTGCCTTGTGCGAAGGGTTGGGGAACTAGTCCCTACACTTTTCTGTTTTGGAGTTGTGGCCCTACGTCGATTGGAAGAAGATGAGGGTTCCTTTCCCTTGCGAGAAGACATCCTAATAAGAAAAGAGAAGAAATAATGATAAGTAAGGATGTTGCACAACAAAGGAAGTAAATAGATGGGTGAGCAAGCACATGTAAATGCACATAAATACATAATGTGGATCATTATAAGAAGGGGGGTGGTTAAGCCATAGAGAATGAATAGGAGGAAAACCCCCAAAACATGACATCCACTAGCATGTTGTAAAATAGAAAAGTAACAAAGGAGTATAAAGCATGGCAAGTGGGAAGTGATGGAAAGCCTCATAAGAATTTCCTCAAGTGGGGTAATTGGTGTCAAATGATGGAAAGCCCCAAATTCAATGTGCAAGTTCAACCCAAGGGAATGAAAAAAATCTCATAATAGTGTAGAACTTGAAGCTTACATGTCAATGATAATAATGCCTATCATTATACAATCAAGAATATGCAAAGAAAATTTCTATTATCACATTGAGGTGCAAGGAATGAGAGAGATTCAACGTCGTTCACAAGTATGGATTCAAAGTGTAAGACAAACATCATTGCACCAACAATTAATGGTAAGTGATTCAAAGTTGTTCACAAGTATGGAATGATGTGAAGAGAATCATAGAAACCCATAAATTTTTTTTTTCAAGAAACCCAATACAAAAGAGATGGATTTTCATGGAAAAGAGATGGGATTGCAAGCATATGCAAGTTCCTATGATCTTTCCAACATTGTAAGTGAAAATCAAGGATAAGAAATCTCATTTGAGTTGTTAGTTGGGGAGAAAAGGTTAGAGATAGAAGAAAATCCCAAATTGGAGAAGTTAGGGCATGGTTTGGGATTTTCTCTCATAGATTGAGTAGTAAAGCCCAAAACTATGAATGAGTCACAAAGGAAGCATCATATTCTCATGGAATGATTATTCTATGGAAAGAAACATGAAAAAGATCAAGTTTTGGGGAGTATAAATGGATTCATCCTCCAAAATACATGTTCCAAGAAGAGAAATGGAGAAGAGACTTACTTGAGAGTGAAAGGTACTTAGATCTTCCAAAATCCGTGGAATTGTTGAGTGAAATCACGAGTGGACGCACCAAGAACCCTCCAAAAATTGCCTTGAGTGAGCAAAGGGAAGAGATGGGAGAATGGGGAGGAAAGGGGCTTAAATGCCCCTTTACCCTTTTTTGCCTCGGGTTGGACCGACGGGCCCGACCCGAGCTGCCTGCCGGTGGCAGCCCAGCGGTTGGGAGAAAAAAAAAAGGGGGCGAGTCGAGTGGGACCATGGTCCTACTTGTCGAAGCGCTAGTACAATACTTTTGGGCCTAAGCTCTGGCTAGATGCAAGACATCATACACTACAATACCCCGTGTGTTGGCATATGATTATGTGCCTATGTAAATTCTAAGGTACTTAACTAATGTTTTATGTATATGGTATGTTCTAGGTGCAAGAACACGATGTACGCACTAGATCCGGTAGCAATGCACGAGGTACCTCACATGGTCCTCGTCCTGTTGGTCGACCACCAAATCCTCGAAGGTCCCGCTCTATGGGGCAAACCCCACTTCCACAACCTCAAGAAACCTTTGATCAGGGTGTGGCACAAAGGGACCTACCTGTGGTTGCACTTCTGGATCCTCCACCTGCCATCACTCCGAGTGATGTTACAACCATAGTCCAGCAGTCACAGCAAGCCTTCCAGCAACAAATGCTCCAGCAGCAGTAGGCATTTATGGCTGCTATACAGCAACAGTTAGACCTTCCTCAACCCGGTCAACATCCCCGGATAATTACTCCACAAGACCCACCTGTAGGGTCTGGTATGGGGCCACAAGCCAGAGGTACACCTCTAATTCCGCCACTCAGTACTCCTCCGTATATGGTGCCCCCTCCGTACCCTTACTATCCGGCATATGCACCCAATTACCCGTCGATGAATAATATGACAAGGGTAGTGGAATCTTTCAAGAGGAACTTACCACCTGTATTCTCTAAGGTGGGGAGTGATCCTCTAGAGCCAGACCAGTGGGTCCAAGAGCTGAAAAAGATATTTGAGGCAATTGAGTGCACTAAGGCACAGAAGCTTATTTGTGCAGGGCTGCAACTCATGAATGAAGCCAAATCTTGGTGGCAAGCCTCTAAGCCTATATTGTTTGCCGCACATCCAGAACCCACATGAGAGCAGTTCAAGGAGTTGTTTTTGGCAAACCATTACCCTCATAGCTTCAGAGACCGTAAAGAGACGGAATTCATGGCCTTGACTCAAGGTAATAAGACTATCCTTGAGTATCAGTAGCAATTTGAAAGCTTGTTCCATTTTTCCCCTAGGCATATGAGGTCAGCTGAAGAAAAGGCTGTAAGGTTTCTGAAGGGATTAAAGGCATCTATTGGGTCAGTGCTCGAGGTCTTCAATTTGACAGATTATAGCCAGATTGTGTAAAAAGCTAAAACCATGGAAGATAAGCAGAAGGGAGAATAGTCCCTCACACCTGGATTGTGGAAGAGGACTAATCCATTTCTAAACATGGGCAACTCATCCAAGGTATACCGTGGGTCGTATAGTTCTGAGCCTACATATAGACAACCCTATAGGCCATTTGGCTACCTTCCTCGACTAGCTGGTGGTTTGGCTTCTACATCTTTTCGCCTAAACACTAGTACGGTGCCTACAATCACAAGGCCACCCTGTCCCCCATCTACATCAGGTCAGGTACAAAGGGGCCCTACCCTAGTCTCGGCGTCACAAGTCCGTTGCTTTAATTGCCACTCTTATGAGCATTATGCTAAAGACTGTCAGGTCAGACCAGTCTTACCCTCCAGTCAGCCCTCTGTGTACAGACCTCCCTTAACTCGGGGAAATCAACCACAAGGAAGAATGTATGCCTTATCAGCTGAGGAAGCTGAGGCTAGCACAAAAGTGGTAGCAAGTACATTTTAATTTAAGATTTTCCTTATGCTGAATTTTGATGACCTGCTACACTTATATGCATTGATTGCACTAGGTGTTCTACCTATATCGGGTATACCAGCCTATGTCTTGATTGATTCAGGAGCTACACACTCATTCATATCTAAGAGATTTGTTGAGAAACTTGGCATGTCACCTAGGACACTAGAGCATGAGATGATTGTTAGTATGCCTACAGGCAAAATTACACAGTTGAAGGAGGTGTATGGGCCATGCCCAGTGGAAATCAGTGGGAAGAAATTGGATGCATAACTCATTAAATTCAACATGCAAAATTTTGACGTTATACTAGGCATGGATTGGTTGTCGGCCCATTGAGCAAATGTGATGTGTGCCAAAAAATTAATTAGGGTGACAAATGATGAAGGGAAGGAATTGGTATACCAAGTAGATAAAATGAAACAGACTAGAAAGGTCCTCATCTCCGCTCTTCAAGTAGTAAAGTTGTTGGAAAGTGGATGTCAGGGTTACTTAGCATCGATACTTGATGTTGATGCAAAGGTTACACCTCTAGAAGAGGTAGAGGTGGTTAAAGAATTTCCCGACGTCTTTTCAGATGATCTAATGTAGCTATCGCCGGATAGAGAGTTGGAATTTGCCATAGACTTGATTCCTGGAGTAGCTCCAGTGTCTAAAGCTCCATACAGGATGGCACCAGCTGAATTGAAGGAGTTACAGATGCAGTTGCAAGAATTATTGGAGAAGGGGTGTATTCACCGAAGTGTTTCACCTTGGGGTGCCCCAGTATTGTTTGTCAAGAAGAAGGATGGCAGCTTGCGTATGTGCATCGATTACCGGGAATTGAATAAGCTAACCATTAAGAACTGGTATCCATTGCCACGCATTGATGATTTGTTTGACCAACTACAAGGTGCAAAGGTATTTTCAAAGATAGACCTTAGGTCAAGCTATTATCAGCTCAAGATAAAGAGCGGGGACATACCCAAGACAGCTTTCAGGACTCAGTATGGTCACTATGAGTTCCGAGTATTATCTTCTGGGTTAACCAATGCATTGACAGCATTCATGGATTTAATTAATCGAGTATTTCACGATGTCCTTGATAAATTTGTAATTATTTTTATTGATGAAATCTTGATCTACTCTAAGACAGAAGAGGAGCACACTCAACACCTGAGGATGTTATTACAGAGGCTGAGAGAACAACAATTGTTTTCCAAATACAGTAAATGTGAATTTTGGCTTAAGCAAATTGGATTCCTGGGACACGTAGTGTCTAAGGATGGAATCAAGGTGGATCCCGATAAGGTGAAAGCAGTAGTAGAGTGGGAAAGTCGTAAGAACGTTACAGAAATTAGAAATTTCTTGAGTTTGGCTGGATACTACCGATGCTTCATTGAGAATTTTGCTCGGATTTCAGCACCAATGACTAAGTTAACCAAAAAGGGTGTGAAATTTGAATGGGCAGAGGAATGTGAGAAGAGTTTTCAGGAATTGAAGAAAAGGTTATTTTAGCCCCTGTGTTGACCATCCCTAAAGGCACAGGTGGAATGACAGTCTACACTGACACTTCTAAGGTTGGGTTGGGTTGTGTTCTCATGCAACGTGGTAAGGTGATAGCGTATACATCCCGACAACTAAAGGAATATGAGAAGAACTACCCCACTCATGACTTGGAACTAGCCGCAGTCATTTTTGCCCTAAAGATTTGGCGACATTAGTTGTATGGGGAGAAGTGCGAGATATACAGTGATCACAAAAGCCTTAAGTACTTTTTCACCCAAAGAGATTTGAACATGAGGTAGAGGAGATGGCTTGAGCTTATAAAGGATTATGACTGCGACATTCAGTATCATCCTGGAAAGGCTAATGTAGTGGCAGATGCGTTGAGTCGAAAGGCATAGACTGTGTCACTCTCATACTTAGCAGTCAGCCCACCCCTCGTACAAGAGGCGATGCTAATGGATGAAACCCTCTTATATGAAGGAGAAACCTTAGAGCTTGAACATCAACTAGAAAACCTTAAATGGTTGACTGTATCCCTGGCAGCTCTACAGGTGCATCCGTCTATTAGGCAAGAGGTGATAATGAAACGACCTTTGGATCCTGAGTTGCAACGGATCAGAATTAAGATTTAAGATCAAACAATGAACGACCTGGATTTCATTTTAACCAGCGATAGGGCGTTATTGTTTCGAGGTAGGTTGTGTGTGCCCGATGATTTGGAGATACAAGACAAGATAGTGTAGGAAGCACATAGCTCTGAGTACTCACTCCACCAGGAAGTACAAAGATGTATAAGGACCTTAAACAAAACTACTGGTGGCCAAGCATGAGAATCACAATAGCCCTATATGTGGCAACTTGTCTTACGTGCCAAAAAGTAAAAGCTGAGAGGCATCGACCTTATGGTACTCTTCAGCCACTCCCAGTACCAGACTGGAAGTGGGATAGGATTACGATGGACTTTGTCACCGGACTACCATGCACACCTAAGGGGATGGATGCGATATGGGTGATAGTTGATTGGATTACTAATACTGCTCATTTCATTCTCATCAAAACCAAATTCTCTATGGCCAAGTTAGCACAACTTTATATGGATAACATAGTGGGCTTGCATGGAGTGCCAATGAGCATTGTGTCAGATAGGGACCCAAGGTTCACTTCCAGATTTTGGAAAAGTTTCCAGCATGCTTTGGGATCACAATTACTGCTTTCCACCCACAGACTGATGGTCAGTCAGAGAGAACCATATAGATATTAGAAGACATGCTCAGGGCATGTGCAATGAAAATGTGTGGTAGTTGGGAAGAATATATACCCCTTATGGAGTTTTCCTATAACAACAGTTATCAAGCTACAATTGGGATGGCTCCATATGAGGCATTATATGGTAGGAAGTGTAGAACTCCTCTGTATTGGGATGAGGTAGGTGAACGTCGAATGTTAGGACCCAAAATGATACAGATGACATGTGACAAGGTCGATGTTATTCGAGAAAGGATTAAAGCAGCTCAGTCACATCAAAAGAGTTATGCAGACACCGGCAGAAAAGACACTAAGTTTCAAGTAGGAGAAAAGGTGTTTCTTAAGATTTCTCCTACAAAAGGGTTGCATAGGTTCCATAGAAAGGGTAAGTTGAGCCCGAGATTCATTGGCCCGTTTAATATTTTAACTCGGGTTGGCTCTGTAGCCTACATGCGGCTCTGTAGCCTACATGCTTGCTCTTCCACCTTCGCTCAGAAATGTTTATAATGTATTTCGTGTATCTATGTTGAAACGATACGTTCACGATCCATTGCATGTATTACCCATGGAACCAGAATACCTAGAAGCTGATATGACCTATGGAGAACAGCCAGCTGAAATCTTGGACCGAAAAGTGAAAACCCTTTGCAACCGCTCCATTACCTTTGTAAAGGTGCGATGGGCTAGTCATTCACTTGAAGAAGCATCTTGGGAGAAAGAAGATGAAATCCAAGCCAAGTACCCTCATCTTTCCGAGCAACTAGGTACGCCAATTTCGAGGATGAAATTTTCAAAAAGGGAGGGGGGTAAATGTGATACCCTACTTTTTAAACCTGGTTTAATTACACAGTTGACCCGATTTAACCATGCAGGACCCGAACCAGAGAGGGTTAAGGCGGGTTCCTTATGGACCATGATGGCAAGGGTGACTTTGAACACAAGTTGGCTAGACAAGTCTGAGTCAGTGCCAGAGGAGACGGGTGTACCCAAGCCATGCACATGCACGTATCATAAGGCCATATACGGGTAATGCTGGTATGTAGCCATATCCTAAAGTGTATACATATAATATACCTTATGCCGAGAGTGAGATACATGCCGAGAGTCGAATTCCATCAAAATCCCACTTGTTGGCTAAGTTTCGACCCACAGGTAGGCGGTCACAGGTGGGCGCATCCGCCCACCTGAGTGACCCACCCATGTGGTTACTAGATATTTTAAACTATAAATAGCATTTCCTTTTCTCATTTATTACATTAAAGGGTTGGTGAGAAGAGTACAGAGGAGAGAGAAAAGAAGGGAAGAAAAGAGAATGAAGAAGAAGAAAGGGGAAAAAAGAGGAGGAAGGAATGACTTTGAGCGATGCCAAGGTTTGATCTTCCCATTCCGACACCGGAAGAGTGATCCCCAACACAAGATCTACGATTGGAGGTGAGAAAAGGCTATGCTTCTTAAACTTTCATCAAACCCAAGTGAAACCCTTGACTTGGGTAGAGTTCCTTGAGATCTTGTAAATCCCACTTGAGATGATGAATCTAAGGTTTAATAGATGTCCTATGTGTTGATTTTGAAGGATTTGAAGAAGTGTTTACAAGATTTGAGAAGCACTGGTGATTTCTTGAGCTAAGAAGTGATTTTGGGGTTTTATAAGAGATCTTGAGCAAAGAAGGTAAGATGGCTTTTCAATCCTTAAATCTAACTTAGATCTAGGTTAGAATCATCTTATAAGACCTTAGATGTGTCGAAAATGTGATTGGAATAGCCCCATTTGGTTTCCCCAAGGTTGGGGAAAGTTTCAAGGAAGAAGGTAAATTTCTGCTCCCTCAGGTGGGCTAGGACCGGCGGGCCAAGCGGCCCGCCTGAGAGGGCAGGTCCTCAGTTCCCACCGGTGGGTGAGGACCAGCGGGCCAACTTGCCCACCTGAGAAGACCAGCGGGTGAGCCCGACCACCTGAGAAGACAGGTGGGCAAAGACAGGTGGGCTGTCTGGCCACCCGTGGGGCCCCCAATGTGATTTTTGTGTCCGAATGGACCCAAAACGGATGGGCAACCTTATTTTTTGATTTTAAATATGATTAAACATCAAATCTTTTTATTTTTGATCCCAAGGTGGTGAAATACTAACCCCATTCACTTATGATAGGTTTCACTAGAAACTTACGTTTCTCGCACCGGATCTCACCCGCACCGGGCGTGAGTTTTTGTACACAAAAAGTAAGTGGGGAGAGGATGTTTGACTTTATTTTAAGGCTTGTTTTGTATCATTCAATTGTATCTAGACTAGCCATGTCATCATGCAAATTATGTGAAGATTAGTCATCCTCATATGATTATGATATGTGTGTTATGTTTTACATTCTCAATGCTAAATGATTGATGTGCTTATGTGATGAATGGTTGGATTACTATGCATGATGCATTATTAGACTAGATGCCATAGTCGGCTTGGAAACGAGTGCATTGGTGGCCCGTGGAATGGGACGCTGTGGCACTATGCAATCGTACTATGTCATATAGGAGTATGCGGTTTAGGATTATCATTTTTCCGTGCCACGACCCTTTCCAATAGGGGTTGAGGTGTTGAGTTATCACTTGGGGGGAAGCAGTGATCACGGTTGTCAGGTCACTATGGCGGTTAGACATACGCCTGGCTGGTCATTAGGACAGTCGGCAACCTCAGTGGTATATTCAAGAGGCCCAATCATACTACTTTTAAATTGCTGGAGTCAGCACCTTTACTTTCTGTCATTTACTTTTATGTTGAGAGTCGGTGGTCGGCATACTTTACCTTTTTGAGTACTTACGGTGGGCTTTCTCCTATGGGTGTATCGCAGGATGGAGTTCATGGCTCGTACCTGGGGCATACGCACACTGTGGTTGTAGTAGCACAAAACCAAAGACTTAGTAATGTTGTTAGGTGGATAAGATTTAAAATGAATTGCATAGCATATAGTGCATATAGATGTGATTGTTGTGTGGATTGTTGTGTGGTCCTTCTTTTCACTTACTGAGCTAGTGAGCTCATCCCACGTGCGCACGTCTTTTAGATGATTTTGCAAGTCACCCGCCTGAAGATCAGGAGTCGGGCCCCACAGTTTAGTTTCCCGATGAGGATTGGTGGGTCCCTGAGGAGTTTGAGCACGGTGCTAATTACATGTGCGAGGGATGTGCTGCGGGACCGCAGTAATGATGTCATTCAGGATTTTACTTTTTTATTCTTTTAATGACCTCCTTTTTGTGTACTTGATACGTAAATTGTTATTCTTTTTGTGTAAATATCATGCCTGCGGGCCCACATGTATTTATCTATATACTACAATTTGGGTATCAAGTATATTGGGGATATTTACAAGTAATTTAAGTCTTCCGCTGAACTTTTGAACACTTATCTTAGATGTGGGTATGTTGTGGTGGGTACTGTATCAGATGATCCTGTTAGGTTTGGGTTAACCGTAGTTAACCCGGTCATCGGTCCGGTTCTGTGTGAACATGGTGTGACAACCAACCATTGCCACACCATCAATGAGAGAGAATTTTCTCATCTTATCACCCCCAATCTTCATGTCCTACCTCTCACATCACATCACCTTCATACCATCCCACTTCGTATCCCTCATCACTTTCATATTAGACCCATTCCCACGGATTGATGGATAATCCAAAGGAAGGATTGATTGGCGGATACAGTTGGAAAGACATGCTCACCTTACCAGATTCACCAAAGATGACTTCGTCAATGGATTCAGTGAATGTCTTAGGGGAAGATCCAGATAATGATCCTTCTTCTATGATTTAGCCCACCGTACCTCAGGAGGACAATCCGGAGACCATTGAAGAAGTCACGGGTGACCTCCTTAGTGCAGTAATGGCATTGGCAATAGGGGAACAAATCAAAGAGCACACCTCCCTAATCCACATTGGGAGTGACACAGAAGATGATGAGTTTAGTCTATTCTATCTTTGAGCTAATGAGGTCAAGTCTGTCCCTATGGAAATCTTTCGGTCCACACGCTCTGAATACTACGAACCTTTTGATACGGGAGAATTTGAAGGTTAGGAGGAGTCTAATGAGGAACCAAGTGAGGGAGAAATCAATGAAGAAGAGGATGATGATGACAATGATGAGGACGAGAGCCAAGATGAGAATGATGGGGATGACTCTGATTCTCAAGGTGATGATGAGTACCAAGACTAGGATAACTATCAGGGACCTTGGGACAATAATGAAGATGATGAGTCTGGATATTATTCACTCAGAGATCTTGGAGGGTATTCTGTGTATACAATCAGAGAAGATGACCCGATGATTGACCCTATCGATGTAAGTTAGTCAGCACTCACGATTCACATGGAAGGAGATGAGGCGGCATCAGATTCAAAAGACAGTGAAGGGTATGAGATCACTTTTGAAGGTGAAGCAAACCCTATAGCAAAACATATAGGTTATGTCTATAATCTTTTGGTTGACATTAAACTCAAGGCAGATGAAATTAATCAAATGTTAGGAGTAGTAGCCATCTGTGAACACTACTACACTGAGCAGTTGGGAATCCTTGAAAAAGTAGGGGGCATGCCACACCTGCAGAAATGGTGGATATAGCAGTTACACAGCTTTCCAATACAGTTAAGAAGGTGTGAGCCAGGGCTCTGGATATTTATGGAGGACCTTGACTTCCCACTCCCAATAGGGTAGAAGAATTAGAAGAGGAGGATGATCCTATGGTAGGAATAATTACCATAACAAATAGTGATGATGAAGAGTGTTATCCTATAGAGATCATCATGAAGAAACCCATCAATGTGATGGAAACTCGAAGTGGAAGTGACTACAAGGGCAAGGCCCTAGCAGTAGAACAGTCAAGGACTAATGAGGCTGCGGCCAATGGCTTGAAGAAAGAACTCGAGAATCGAGTCTTGGCTTAGCTCAAGAAGGCCTAAGCTAATATCTCAATTTGGGGATTGTTGATGGCCTCCCCCACACACTGTGAAGTAGTCTTGAAGTCTCTCACCAATGTGCAAGTGCCAATCAAGGTTGATCTGGTGTATCTCTCGCACATAGTAGGGGCACTTATGCGGTATAGTTATTGATGTTCTTAAACTTTAAACTCCCCAAAGAAGCCCAACACAATAGGGCTCTACACATCATTGTAGAATGTCTTGACAAGGTGGTTCCCCAAGTTCTCATTGATAACGAGTCTGCTTTAAATGTTGTGTCCTTCAGATCGACAAAGAGTATTGGCATCAACCTGGAAGAGGTGAGGCCGTCAAACCAAACCATTAAGGCATATGACAACACCAAGAGGAAAATCCTTGGCATCCTCACCATCGCCATAATGATCGGCCTAGTGAAGTTTGATATTGATTTCAAGATCATTGGTATACCAGCATCTTTCAACATGCTCCTGGGAAGGCCTTGGTTACATCATACGAAGGTTGTATCTTCTAGCCTCCATCAAAAAAAGAAATTCATTCATAAAGGGAAGGTGATTAAAGTAATCGGAGACCACAAAGTGGTTAACACCTTAGTCAACATTGAAAATGGAGAAGAGCAAAACTAGGAAGTTCAACTTAGCGGTTTTAAAATAGAGGAAACTTGTGTAGCACTTGCCAAGGAAATGCCAGATGAAAAGATTCTGACTAACTATGAAGTTATATGGAGCCCTTCGGTGAACCAAATGATGAGGAACATGCAATACTTTCCAGGGATGGGATTAGAAAAGTATCATCAGGGTGTTTCAAAATTACCAACTCCGGTGGTTAGTAAGGGAAAGAGTGGTCTTGGGTACATTCCTCAAACCCTCGGACCAAGGAGCAAGAATGGCAAAAAAAGATAGAAGGTACTAAAGATGACCAGAAAAATATCCACCTCTTACTACCCCACTCTCAACAGGTACTTCGTAAGGGAAGGAGAAGATTTTTCCCTTTGTGGAAATGTTGAACCGTGGTTTGATGAAACCACCATGAAGATACAACTAGGATTTGAAGTATTCTTTCAAGATGAGTTCGATTGGGTAACTCATGAGGTAGAACAACAGCAAATGCTAACCAAAGAAAGTGATCAAGGTAGTTGCATCACTGAGATAGCAAAAATTGCACTGATTGAGAATGGGTCTTCCTCTAGTAACCCTACAACATTGATCCAGCCGAAAGAGGCACCAAGTCCTCGAGTCCTCCTGAAAAGAGAATGGGAAAAGAAGATAAGGCTCATCTGGAGTTTACAGCTTCCCATTGATTTGAAAAGCTACATTTGCTCCCTCCTACAAGGACTAAGAGCCCAAAAGCTACATGAGCTCAAGCCTAGGCCTTTCAGAGGAAGAAGTGTATATGCGAAGCAAAGAAGAGCACAAAGAATGTTGGTCTGCATGTACTATGCCAGAATCAACTGCAAAGGGAAAATCCATGAGGGTGGTCAAAGATGTGACCAAGGCATCGGGTTGGCCTCCCCCAATAGGCTTGAAAAGATGGACTTTATAGAAAGGAGATTGAGCAATCTCCACCAATCCTCACCTCTCATAAAGTTTGGCTTCAGGGAACATGAAATTGATCAGCTGTTATTTGTGAAGAAGCGGGCATTATCCAGAAGAACCATTGCACCATTGAAGAAATAGCAGCAACTTTCACAGAAGAAGAAGGAGACACTTTGCCACATTTACTCATCCATAGAGCCATCGAACTACTCCTGAACTGGACTAGCATCGGGGAGAACTTCAAGTTTACTCATGCTACCAAGTCAACTAGCCTAAATACCACTGATAAAAGCATCAAATTAGCCATCAAGTCTATAGCTGAGTCAGTTGTTAAGTCTTCTATTTATGATTTATGAGTCAGCCTTCCTTCTCGAGGAAAGTCCAGAGTCTGTGTGTGTCAAGTTTGTTACTCCTTCTTTCATGAATGTAATTTCTGATTCCGAGTATGACTTGCCTCCTTTTTCTAATGATGATCTTAATAAATATCAAGAGTTAATAAAAACAATGCAAACCAAAAAATGCCCAACCATCTATGAGGATACTTGGGTTATTAATCTAGGAACCGACCAATGCCTTTGAGAGGTAAAAATTGGTACCACCTTAGATGACAAAGAAGCAAAAAAGATGATTAATCTTATGAAACTGTTCACCGAAGTCTTTGTTTGGTCTTATGAGGATATGCTTGGTATAGATCCCAATATGGTGTAGCATCGATTGCCAACCTACCTTGGGGCAAAGCTGGTAAAGTAGAAGCTCTAAAGAATGCGGCCAGAATGAAGTGAGAAGATCAAAGAAGAAGTTGTGAAGTAGTGGAATGTAGGGTTTCTACAAGTGGTGAAATACCCCCAATGGTTGGCTAACATAGTACCAGTGCCAAAGAAAGATGGCAAGGTACGATTGTGAATAGACTTCTGGGATCATAACAAGGTAAGCCTTAAAGATGACTTCCCATTACCTCACATTGATGTATTGGTTGACAACACAGTAGGGCATGCCTTTCTATCATTTATGGATGGATTCTTGGGATACAACCAAGTGAGCATGCACCCAAAGGATTGTGAAAAGATAGCCTTTACAACTCCACAGGGAACCTATTGTTACCAAGTGATGCCTTTTGGACTAAAAAATGCTGGGGAAACTTATCAGAGAGCAGCAACAACCATATTGCATGATATGATGAACAAAGATATAGAAGTTTATGTGGATGACATTTACAGTGAAGTCAAAAGATCGGCATGGACATATTCCCGCACTAAGGCAATTCTTTGAAAGGATCAAGAAGTATCAGCTAAAGTTGAATCCTCAGAAGTGTGTATTCGGGGCAACAACAGGAAAAATATTAGGGTTCTTAGTGAGTGAAAGAGGCTTTGAAGTTGACCCTATGAAGATCAAGGCAATTCAAGAGATGCCCACACCTCGGACTGAGAATTAGATACGAGGATTTCTGGGTCACATTCAGTATATTAGCAGATTCGTAGTATAATTGACTATGATCTACGAACCAATCTTCAAGCTATTGAAGAAGGATCAACCCATGGAATAGAATGACCAATTCCAACA
Source organism: Macadamia integrifolia (assembly GCF_013358625.1). Classification (NCBI taxonomy): domain Eukaryota; kingdom Viridiplantae; phylum Streptophyta; class Magnoliopsida; order Proteales; family Proteaceae; genus Macadamia; species Macadamia integrifolia. Next base: position 418,227 of record NW_024868873.1, read on the forward strand.
AGCTTTTGATAAGATCAAAGGATACCTCACCACCAGTATTGACACCATCGGTGGAAGGGGAACCACTTCTGTTGTACTTATCAGTGGGAGAATATTCCACGGGCACATTACTAGCACAAAAAGGGACAGAAGAGGGGCAGAGCATGCCATATACTACCTCAGCAAGAAGTTCCTGGAGTATGAGACGTAGTACACATCTTTGAAAAAAATTTGTATTGCACTGATTTGGGCAACAAAAAGGCTGCGACACTACATGGTAGCTTATCCAGTGCATTTGACCTCAAGAATGGATCCAATCAAATACCTCTTTGAAAAACCAGCTCTAACAGGAAGGATGGCTCGGTGGCTACTTTGCTATCAGAGTTTGACATCACCTATGTTACTCAGAAATCCATCAAGGGGCAAGCTATAGCTGATCATTTAGCTGCCCACACCACAGAAGATGTAAGTCGCTCTACCACTTATAGGCCACAGACTAATGGGGTAGTAGAAGCAGCTAACAAGAACATCAAGGTGATCCTACAGAAAATGGCCAAAACACACAAGGATTGGGCGGATAAGTTACCACTTGCTTTATGGACATATTGGACTTTTGTACGATCTTCGATAGGGGCAACTCCTTTTTCTTTGGTACAAGGGGTCAAGGAGGTTCTACCAGTAGAAATTCTAGTACCATCCCTAAGGGTGCTTCTTGATAGTCAGTTACCTATAGGAGAATGGGTGAAGGCCAGACATAATGAGCTCAACTTTCTTGATGAAAGGCATATGAAGGCCATGTATAACCTAAAGAAATATCAACTAAGAATGGAAAGGGCCTCCAACAAGAATTTGAAGCCCCTTCATATAGAAGAGGGTAAACTTGTTCTTCGAGAGCAAAGAGCCCCAATTCATGACCCAGGAGGGAAATTCAAGCCCAATTGGAGTGGCCCATTCACTGTCAAAGAGATTCTACCAGGCATGGCTATGAAACTCATAGACCACAATGGTGAAGAAATACCCAGATTGGTCAACATGGATCAACTAAAGAAATATTATGTCTGATAGGGTGAATAGTCTGAACTATGCCAGACCTGATTCCTCCCAAGGGATACGGAGGCAACTTGACATGTGCAAGTGCGGTCTCAACAATCTCAAGGCAATAAATTGGTTCATCAATTAATAATCAAGGTATCTTAAAAAGATCATCACTGCTTGTGTCCTCCAAGAATCGCCATTTGGCATGCAAGGCCATTGGGCATCCGTCATCCGTCTATGGTCCTCCAAATTCTTATCCAGAATTACATCCCCCAAAAGTCGCCACCCAACACTAGTATGTCAAGGCCAGTTCATTTTCCACCCTTGAGTAGTAAAAAAAAAAAAGAGAAAAGGATTTTTTAATACAACAGTGGTAAAGGTTTGGTTATGTCAATAGCTAATGAGTGATACTTTGAAAAATCATCACATCTCTTCTTTGCTTATGATGGTTTCAGGAAAAGTCATGGACTCTTTAGATGAGACAATGAGGAAATGGACCGTGGATGTAAACATGGTGACACTAGGTCTACAAGAATCTATGAGTATGTCAATGCTTAGCAAAATTGGGTGCATTGAGCTACATCACAATCTGCTCTGATAGGTGCCTCAGCATTGGGATGCCGATCTCCATGTATTTTGGTTTGGGTTGGTTGAGACCTGTCCAACTCTCAAGGAATTATGAGTTTATATGTTATCTCCACCTAAGAGTAAGTTGATTCAACCATCTTAAAAGAAAGACCAGGCAGAGGAGATTCAAGACTTTTTCATATGGGAAAAGGAGGACATGAAGCAATTCATCAGATATGGAAAGATTGACATTCTGAAGGTGGTCAGGATCTTCATTCAATACCTACCACTGGGGGGAATCAATCAGTAAAGATCACAGGATGCTTATCTATTATGCATGATTGCCCGCTATGTACTCTGAACTTCGGGACGAGGTGCACCACTAGTTCTAATAGAGTTGGTAAAGCAATGGAAAAAAGGAGGAGATATCATTCCTACAATCCTTGCAGAGACATTCAAAGAACTTGATGACATGAGTCATGGCTGTAGATTTGGACTTGATCATTATCATAGAAGTCCTGCCATTTTCCAACTCTGGCTACTTGATAAACTGAAGCTGATCAGACCATTAAATGGAGGTCAACTTAGGGCTCTTTGTTACCAAGAAAGGAGGGAAGCCTCAGAATTCAAGCTCATTGTTGATTGGAAAGAGTACCTACAAGGAAGAACTACAAAGGATATTGCATGGAGATGTCCAGGGAAGCCATAAGAAGATTTTCTGATGAAGACCCCTTGATACAACTATGTCAGGTTGATGGGATTAACTCACACGTCCTTTTACTTTCCTATGTATATCAACCGACAGTATGGACTAAACCTAGAGGACCTAGGGAGTTGGTGAACTTTTCCCCACCCCAAGAATTGTCTCCCTATATTGCTACCTACCTATCCTGTATATGGTAGGAAAGTTATTTTCATATAATTCACTTGGTAGTAGAGTGAGGAAATATTTGGATTTTCATGTTATCCCGATTATTCTAATGAAGACTTGAGTTGTGGAATTGATTATGCCTAAACATTCCAAACCATAAACAAAAAGAGATTTTTTTTTTTATGCCAAAGATAGGTTTCCATTCATAAGATGCCAAAATATAAAAAAAAAAAAAAATGAAAAATGATGAACAAACAGGGGGAGGGGAAAAGAAAAGAAAAGATATACATATGTTAGTGTTTACAGGAACTACAGGAACAAATCCCTAGGAGTCAAAGCCATCATCTGAACCATGCACGGTGTCATCTCCATAAAAGGTTGAAGAGTTGGAAGGTGCTAATCCTGAACTCGCCAACCTTAGTGCGAGATCCTCAACTTGCTTCGTAGACGGCCATTCTCCTGTCGATATACCTATCTTCTCAAGGCATTCTTCTCCCTCTCCTGGGGGAATATAGGGAATGATCAAGAAAAGAAGCAATAAGAAGAGTGATGAGGCTAAGAATAGGAGAATACCTTGTCAACCACAACCTCAACCTCAGATAGACTCTAATGCATTCTCCTGAGGTCAATATAGATCTCCAGACACCTGAGGAAGAACATGTTAGTCAAAAGAAGTCAAGATCCAATCAAATAAGAGGTGTTTGGATACTCATATAGTCATACGGGATGGGAACTCCGATGGAGGCATCTTTGTCTACTCTATGCTCCAAGAGATGAGGAATTCCTGGATGGGTCGCATTGGGATAGGACCAGCCTGAGAAACCATTGAAAGGACTGGTAGCCATTCGGAGAGGTCCCCTCATAATAACAGAAGACTCAGCCTAGGACAAGGCAGCAGTACTTGCTCGTGACTGAGTAGGAGGGGGGTCTACATGTCATGTCCTCCACTGGAAGAACATCAATAAAAAAAAAAAAGAAAAGCATTTGAAATATGGGAAAAGATGCTCAAGAGAGGAAACATACCAGTGGCCCACTAGGACCAAAAGGAGCACAGACTGTCTCCTCCTCAAGAAAGGCCTCATAATCCCTATCCTAGTCTAGAAGGGAGTCATCCTATACCCCTTCGGCCAATCTCTCAATCTGACCCGTAGGGATACACTCCAGATTATGCATAGTAGATGGAGGAAAGCAAGGAGGGGAGTGCACAGTAGGCTCAAACCACTAAGGAGTGACACGCTCTCCTAGATACCAAGCGTGGCCCCAGATACCCCTGAATAGCACATGATTCTCTGTCAGGTACTTGGCTCGAGCGAACTCATCATGTTTAGGGAATTTGAGATATTGGAATGGTCTCTAATTAACCTGCAAGGTCAAGAAGAGGCGAGTATAGCACAAGGCAAAAGGGAAATTTGATACCAAACATGACATACCTCTATGAGACCATTCAGGAGGGAACGGGCGGTGGTCCTAGAAGGATAGCATCGGTTCCTCAACACCCGACTATCTCTCCATCTTGTAGCTATAGGGAAGGATGAGATCTGAGGATCCTTCAGCATAGGGGCTAGGGTCTCTAGGTGTTCATAACACCATGGCTGAGTTGAAAAATCAAAATAAGGAGGGTGCAAAAAAAAAAAAAAAAAAAAAGAACAGAATAAAAATGTGAAGTCACCAGGAGAATGGAGCCTGCTCCCTTGAGGCCCCGATCCCCAAATGCTAGCAGGTCCAGGGCCTGCAGAAGGCATGCATAGGTGGCCTTGCGCCAATCCTAAGAATCCACCTCCCGAAGGATCCAAAAGAGGGCAACCATGTGGATGTCCACCCCACCTCGGAGGTCACTGAAGAGACACTGTCCCATAGTAAATAAGAGGAAGAAGTGGGTTATCTGTGCAAAATTACCTGGGTTCACCCTCAGGTCTGCCCTCATCCAACAGGCACTGATCACACCTAAACGGACATGTGTCTGATTCCCCTGGATATCAATACCCATCAAGTCTGTAAAATCTTATGTTGTCAAAGTCGTAGGAAGGGATAGGGGTCCCCCCCCGGAAGGGTATGCTCATCATAGCAGAAAAGCACAGGGGTGTGATAGTAATCTCGCTAGTAGGGAGATGAAAGGAATGACTACTCAGCCACCCCCACTCCATCAGAGCTCCTACCAATGCCGAGCTGAACTTATTGGTCTCCAACGAGGCCAATTGGCTTAGGTAAGTAGAATCTACTTGCCCCTTAACCCTGTGAGGAAGCATTTGGTACCATTCACGGATCGTGTTTGGGTGACCATACCTGGCCAATGGGTACTCCCCCATTGTGCCTCTAAAATAAAACAAAAACACAAAAATACAAAAAAAATATGTATAACTAAAAAATGAATAACAAAATAAATAATAATAAATGCACAAAAAAAATAGTGAATAAATAAGGGAAAATGAAAGGACTTACCAATGTGCCCCACACTGAGTTACATATATGGTCTCGGGTCTTGTGGAGCGTCAACCCGATGTACCAATTTACGGGACCATCATCCCCCTGGGAGGATGTACCATAGCTCTCTCCACCACCCAGTCGGATTTCTCCCTAGGTCTTCTCTTTCTTCTTTCGACCATATTTCCCAAAAGTTACAAAGAACCCCAAGAAGTTTCATAATTTGCAAAAAGGCCCAAAAAGGCTTCAAATCCTCTAAATGGCCCCCTCCTCAAGAACTATGAAGATCTTCAAGGAGAATTTGAAGAACTTCAAGGAAAACTCAAAGATCTTCGGAAAAAAATTGAAGAAACCCGAAGAAATGCATAAAACTTCGAATCTTCGAAGAAATTCAAAAACCCGAGCTCACTTGCTCATAAATTGTTCCCAACTCAAGAAAATCGAAATAGGGAATGAACAGGAGGGGGGACCATTTTATGGTTAAAAAATTTGTTTTCCTAAAAAAAATAAATTTGATATTCTAATTCCAAGGTGCAACTCAAAAGTTTCTTACCACAAAATACAAAATTCAAAGTAATTTCTTATGGTAGGTAAAAATTATGTCACATGAAATGGGAAGGTGAAATCTAATTGGTAGATTAAAATCACATGAAATGGGAAGGTGAAATCTAATTGGTAGATAAAAATTGCATAAAATTGGAAGGTGGAATTTAATTAGTAGATAAAAGTGGAAGGTGAAATCTAAGTCAAAATTTGTGAGGTAGATGATAATTATCACACAAAAAGGGAAAGTGAAAATCAAATTCAAGAGGTAGATGAAATTGCATCACATGAAGGTCAAAATTCAAGTTTCCAAATCAAAAGCCAAAATTCAGGAGCCAAAATTAAAGATTCCAAATCAAAAGCCAAAACTCAAGATTCTAAATCAAAGGTCAAAATTCAAGATTCCAAATTAAAGGTCAAAATTCAAGATTCCAAATTAAAGGTCAAAATTCAAGATTCCAAATCAAAATTCAAAATTGAAGATTCCAAATCAAGAGCCAAATTTCAATCCCATGACTCAAATTCAGGAATCCCAATCAAGGAAAGAAAGAATCTCATTGACTCGGCCCCATTTGGCCCAATCTCATTGACCTGGCCCAGGTGGCCCAATCTTATTGATCCTGCCCCAGGAGCCCAATCTTATTGACTTGGCCCCAGGTGGCCCAATCATATTGAATCGGCCCCAGGTGACCCTATCTCATAGACCGAATTCCCTAAGCCAACACATAGAAGCCCGGCCAAGGAAAATCCAAGAATCAAATATTTTTATCTTTTGCAAGATTAAACAAGCAACGAATTTCTTTCTTGTAATCGACCCAGATAGCCCAGATTGGTTCGAAAGACCCAGCCTGGAGACTAAATTCCCTAAACTAGCACATGGAAGCACAGTTAAGGAAAATCCAAGAATTAAATATTATTGTCTTTTGCAAGATCAAAAGAGCAGCGAATTTCTTTCTTGTAATCGACGGTCCCAGATAGCCCAGATTGGTTCAAAAGATCCATCCTGGAGACCAAATTCCCTAAGCCAGCACATGGAAGCCCAACCTAGGAAAAGACAAAGATCAAAATACTAACGTCTTTTGCAGGATTGGAAGAGCAATGAATTTCTTTCCTACAATCGGTAGCCCAAGTAAGTCCTAAACTTTAAAGTAGCAAAGAGATATTACCTGTTGCATTTTCAACTCAATACATGCTCCGGGTGACAAAATGTGGTCGTTCTTTTCTTTACCCTTCGACTGTTGGCACAGGCTTCAGCCGCCCATGCAAGCATCCACATTGCCATGAACACCCAAACCCCGCCCATGTAAGCCCCCATGCCTTGCCTTGAGTGCCCAAACCTCGTCCATGCGAGCCATCAAGCCTTGCCTTGAATGGCCAAACCCCGCCCATGCGAGCCCCCACTCCTTACCTTGAGTGCCCAAACCCCGCACGCACTCTGCTAGCCCCGCGTGCGCCACACCCCCACCCATGCCCTAGACGCACTCTACCAGCCCCCCATACCCCGCACTCTATTGGCCTCGTATGCCTTGCACCCCTGACCACACCCCGTGAGCACTCTGCTAGCCCCGTATGCTCCGTAATCGATCGACCCCTTATGCCGAGTGCCCTTGCCATAGCTGCAGCACCCATGCCATAGCTCCAGCGCCCCTGCCATAGCTTCAGTGCCCCTACCATAGCTCCAGTGCCTCTGCCATAGCCCCAGCACCCTTGCCATAGCCCCAGTGCCCCTGCCATAGCCCCAGCGCCCCTACCATAGCTCTACCACCTCTGTTGAAGCCTTAGCGCCCCTATTTTAGCCCCAGCAACCTTGCCAAGGCCCCGCCACCCCCGTCGACGATCAAAATATTCTGGTGACCAATTTAGAGAAGGGACTCCCTTGTCACCCGCCCGTGTACCCCACATTGCCCCGTTAGCGTACCCTACATTGCAGCTTCCAATTGGTCCAAAAAGGCATCTTTTTACCTTATTGGCCCAAAAAAATTACTTTTCTACACATTGCCTAAAGAAATTTACCCTCCACCCCATTGGTCCAAAATTTCATACTTTCACCCCTTGGTTTAGAAAAATTACTTTTTACCACTATTGGGTAAGGAATTTTCTCTTTCCTCCCTATTGGTCAAAAAATTCTATAAATATCCCCCACCCTTTGGTTTTTGACATAACAAAGACCCAAGTCTCTTAGGAGCATCCATAGTAGAGAAGCTTTTCCCTCCCTCCTCCACTTCCCCTTTGAGGTTTTTCAATTCTTTGGAGAGATCTTCATAAGATCCGAAGTGTTCTTCGGATCTTCGAAGTGTTTTTCGGATCTTCGAAGTGTTCTTTGGGCCTTTGAAATTCTTTAATTCTTTGCCTTCTTTGAGTGAGATTTCATGTAGGAAAAGTTTTTCCTTAATCTCCCACCACCTTTTGAGGTTCTTCAAGTCTTCGAAGAGATCTTCGTAAGATTCCTTCGAATCTTCGAAGTGTTCTTTGGGCCTTCAAAGTTCTTCAACCATTTAGGTTTTAGCCCATTCCCAGTGGAAGCTTTGCCAGAGTGCCACCTCAGTCTAGCCCTCCCATAGCCTATCCCCAGTAGAAGCTTTGTCAGAGTGCCACTCAACCAAAATTCAAAAGTAGCCCATCCCTAGCGGAAGCTCTTGTTGAATCAATACCGTAGTCAAAATTTGAAAGTAACCATTCTTAGTTGGAACTTTGTCCAATTAACATCTCATGAGAAAGAAAGCTGGAGGTCAATACCATCTTCCCCTGAGCCAGGAGAATTTAAAAGACAGTTCGTGCCGGCAATAATCGGGGTCTTGCCCCTCTTAACCCAAAACAGGGGTCAAGCTCAGGTATAATTTCTCACCTAAATTAGCATAATATAAACTTTATATTGACCTTGTTATAGTGTACATAATCATTCAAATTTAGTTAATGTACATATATGTTATAATTTAGCCATGCATACGGAATAGTCATGGAAAATGTTCATTTTATTAAGCATCTAGTAGGAAGACCAGTTGAACCGGGTAGATTGGGTGCCTAACTCCTTGCCAATTCTATAACCTAACATGTATCCTAAATCTCTAGACTAGACCAACTTTTAGGCCCTTTTCTTAGGAATTAGGCCCACCCCTGGGTCCTAAGCCCATAATCTTAGGTGGCGACCCCCGTCTCAAAGTCGACCTTTACACTCCTATGAAATAGGCCTCCACATATCTCCAAGCGGAAATACGGAGGTGTGGGGCCCTCAACTAGGCACACACGACACAACCCCTAAGAAAGAGAAAGAGAGGAGAGAGGGCCGAATGCAAGTCTTTTTTCCCCTAGGGGAAGAGAATCTCCGGCCGCTACCCTCATAGCAGCAACCTTCCTGAAAGAAGAAGAAGGCCCTCTGTCGCATTTGCTCATCCATCAAGCCATTGACCCACTCCTGAACTAGACAAGCATTGGGGAGAACTTCAAGTTTACTCATGCTACTGAGTCAACCAGCCTGAATACCCCAGATAAAAGCATCAAATCAGTCATCGAGTTTGTAGCAGAGTCTATTGTTGAGTCTTCCATTTATGATTACATGTCAGCCTTCCCCCTCGAGGAAAGTCCAGATTCCATGTATATCAAGTTTGTTACTCCTTTCTTAAATGAAATTTTTGATTCCGAGTATGACTGGCCTCCTTTTTCTGATGATGGTCTTAATAAATATCAAGAGTTAATAGAATAATGCAAACCAAAGAAAGCCCAACCCATCCATGAGGATACCCAGGTTATTAATCTAGGAACCGACCAATTCCTTCGAGAAGTAAAAATTGGTACCACCCTAGATGATGAAGAAGCAGAACATATGATTTGTCTTATGAAGAAGCTCACCGAAGTCTTTGCTTGGTCTTATGAAGATATGCCTTGGATGGACCCCAATATCAGGCAACATTGTTTTTCGACTTATCCTAGAGTAAAGCCAGTCAAATAGAAGCTCAGAAGAATGCACCTAGAATGGAGTGAGAAGATTAGAGAAGAAGTAATGAAGTAGTGGAATGCAGGGTTTCTTCGAGTGGTGAAGTAGACCTAATGGTTGGCTAACATAGTACCAGTGCCAAAGAAAGATGGCCAGGTATGAATGTGCATAGATTTCTGAGATCTTAACACGGTGAGCCCTAAGGATGACTTCTCATTACCTCACATTGTTGTATTAGTTGATGACACAGCGGGGTATGCCTTGTTATCATTTATGAACGGATTCTGAGGATACAATCAAGTGATCATGCACCTAGAGGATCGTGAAAAGATAGCCTTCATCACTCCATGGGGAACTTATTGTTATAAGGTAATGCCCTTTGGATTGAAGAATGCTGGGGCAACTTATCAAAGAGCAGCTATGGCCATATTACATAACATGATGAACAAAGATGTGGAAGTCTATGTGGACGACATGATAGTGAAGTTAAGGGATCAGCAGGGAAATATTCCCTCACTAAGACGATTATTTGAGAGCATCAAAAAATATCATCTAAAGTTGAATCCTCATAAGTGTGTATTCGGGGCAACAATAGAAAAATTGTTAGGGTTCTTGGTGAACGAAAGGGGCATCGAAGTCGACCCAATCATGATCAAAGAAATCCAAGAAATGTCCATGCCTCGCACTGAGAATTAGATACAAGGATTTCTAGGTCACATCCAGTATATCAGCATGTTCATAGCTCAATTGACTACGATCTCTGAACCAATTTTCAAGCTACTGAAGAAGGATTAGCTCACATAATGGAATGACCAATGCCAATAAGATTTTGATAAAATCAAGGGATACCTCATGAACCCACTAGTATTGACAGCATTAGTGGAAGGAGAACCACTTTTGTTGTACTTATCAGTGGGAGAATATTCCATGGGCTCTTTGCTAGTATAAAAAGAGACAAAAAAGGGGGTAGAGCATGCCATATACTACCTCAGCAAGAAGTTCTTGGAATGTAAGACGTGGTACACATCTTTGGAAAGAACTTGTGCTGCACTGATTTGGGCAACAAAAAGGTTGTGACACTACATAGTAGAATATCCGGTACGTTTAATCTCAAGAATGGATCCAATCAAGTATCTCTTTGAGAAACTAGCTCTAACAGGAAGGATGGCTCGATGGTTGTTGTTATTAGAGTTTGACATCACCTATGTTGCTCAGAAGTCTATCAAGGAGTAAGCTATAGCCGATCATTTGGTTGCCCACCCCATAGAAGATGAAAGAGCCCTGGATGATGCCTTCCCAGATGAAGAAATCACAGCAATAGAAGAAGAAGACACAGCTAATGAATGGTAGGTGTTCTTTGATGAAGCAGCTAATCGAAAGGGGTGTGGTGCAAGAATATTGTCTGTCACTCTTGATGGCCTTTACTTGCCTTCGTCATTCTACCTTGATTTCCCTTGTACCAACAATATTACCAAATATGAAGCTTGTGCCTTGGGGCTCGAAGCTGCTTTGACCATTGGGGTAAAGAGGATCAAGGTATATGGTGATTCATCCATTGTCATTTGTCAGATGTAAGGAAAGTGGAAGACCAGAGATGAGAAACTGAAGTAGTATCAAGAACTTCTGAAAGAAGTGATTGGACACTTTGAGAAGATCTCGTTCGAATACTTTCAGAAGGATGACAACAGATTTTTTGATGCCCTTACAACCTTGGCTTCCATGGTAGAATGCAACCCTAGGGCTAAGGTCTGACCATTCTTGGTGGAACAAAGAAGCAAGCCCATTTATCAGAATTTGGTGAACTCTCTCACCATAGATGGTCGGTCTTGGTTTGTGTGAGGGTAGCAGCCGGAGTATTCTCTTCCCCTTTGGGAGGGAAAGGACTTATGTTCGGCCCTCTCTCCTCTCTTCTTTTTTTTTTTTTTTAGGGAGGGTTGTATCGTGTGTGCTTTCCTGTGGGCCATGAACCGCTGTATCGCCGCTCGAAGATACGTGGAGGGTTATTTCGCAGGAGTGTAAAGTTCATCATTGAAACGGGGGTTTGATGATAGCCCAATACAAGGGATTGGAATCATGTAAAAAGGGGTTGGAGTCGCCACCTACGATTATGGGCCTAGGACTAGGGGTGGGCTCAATTCCTGAGAAAAGGGTCTGAAAGTTGGTATGGTCTAGAGATTTAGGATACGTGTCAGGTTATAGAATTGGGAAGGTTTTAGGCACCCAATCTTCTCACTTCAACCGGTCTTCCTACTAGATGCTTAAGAATGAACATTTTCCATGATTATTCCTATTCCGCATGTATGGCTAAATTATCATATGTACATTGACTAAATTTAAAAGATTATGTAGACTACAATAAGGTCAATATAGAGTCTACATTATAATAATTCGGGTGAAAAATTATACCTGAGCTTGACACCCCTGTTTCGGGTCAAGAGGGTGGGACCCCGAATAGTGCTGGCACAAACTATTTTTTAGATTTTCTTGGCTCAAGGGAAGATGGTCTTGAGCTCTAACTTCCTTTCTCAAGAGATGTTGATTGGACAAAGTTTCGACTAGGAATGGTTACTTTTGGATTTTGACAATGGTATTGATTTGGCAGAGCTTCTGCTAGGGATAAGCTACTTCTGGATTTTGGATGAGGTGGCACTCCGACAGAGCTTCTGCTGGGGATAGACTATGGGAGGGCTAGGCTGTGGGTACTCCGGTAGAGCTTCCACTGGGAATAGGCTTCTCTAGGGATTGATGAACTTCGAAGGCCCGAAGAACACTTCGGATCTTGTGAAGATCTCTTCGAAGGCTTGGCAAACCTCAAAAGGGGGAGGGAGACTAAGGGGAAACTTTTCCTACCAAAACTCACTCAAAGAAGGCAAAGGATTGAAGAGTTTCAAAGGCCCAAAGAACACTTTGAAGATCCGAAGAACACTTCAGATCTTATGAATATCTCTCCCAAGACTTGAAAAACCTCAAGGGAGGAGGGGAGGAGAGAGGGTAGAGCTTCTCTACAAAGGGATGCTCACTAAGAGGCATGGGTTGTTGTGGTGTGAAAAATAAAAGGGAGGGGGGTATTTATAAGATTCTTGAACCAATGGGGAGGAAAGGGAAAATTCTTTAGCCAATAGAGAGAAAAAGTGGTTTTCTAAACCAATGGGATGAAAATATGGAATTTTGGCCCAATGGGGTGGAAGATGATTTTCTTTGGCTAATAGGAAAAAAGTAAATTTTTTTGGGCCAATAAGGTAAAAAGATACCTTTTTGGGCCAATGGGAGGTTGTGGCGTAGGGTATGCTAGTGGGGTAGTGTATAGTGCACAAGTGGGTGGAGAGAAAATCTCTTCACCCAATAAGTCAATGGAACACATATTACAGCCATTGACGGTGGCACACGAGGCTAAGCAAGGGTGGCTAGGGCAAGCATGGGTGCACAAGGCAGGCAGGGTGTGCATGGGGAGGTTGGCAAGGGTGTGCGGCACATGGCGTGTGGGTCAGGCAGGGCTGCACATGGTAGGGGATGCATAGTGTAGGTATGGTGCATGCGATAAGCAAGCAGGGGTGTGCGATGGGCTGGCAAGTGGGGGTGCGAGGCAGGAAGGCAAGGGCGCGCAATGTGCACATGGGGGCACGGGAAGGCTGGCGGGCATGCGCGGCATGTGCGTGGGGGCATGCCGGGTAGGCTGGTGGGTGCGCAAGGTTGGTGGGTGTGTAATGTTGGTAGGCAGGGGCACGAAGCTGGAAGGGAGGGGCACAAGGCTGGCAGGTGAGTGCGAAGGCTGGTGGGTGCATGAGGTTGGCAGGTGGGGGCGCACGAAGGCTGCCGAGTGTGTACAACATGCACGGGGCTATGCACGGCTGGCTGGGTTGCATGCATAGGGCTATGTGTGGCTGGCTGGCTGGTGTACGTGGGGTTGTGGGTAGGGTTATGCGCGGCTAGCTGGCTGGCATGGATGGGGCTGTGAGCATGAGGCAAGCAGGGCTATATGAGCATAAGAATGTGATTTTCAAGGAAATAATGTGGGAGATCCGATAGTATAATTTTGACATACCATATATCATTGGAATCATGATTCTGATTTCTATCCATCTGTACGGTCATTCTGACCAGATTCCTTTGTATATGAAAGGTTATAATTGGGCCCTCTTCCCTCCCGCATGGGATTTTTAGGGTTCTGGGTGAGCAGGGGATGTTTTTAGGTTTCCTTAATCAATTATCATCTCTGTCGATCGAAAGCAAGAAGTCATGTCTAAGATCTGCAATTCATCATAGCTAGAGGGGGGTGACAAAATTGGGTGTCTATAGAATGTCCTTCTTTGGCCGAGGCTTTTGCCAATAGCCGAAGGACAAAGAAAAGAATGACCACATTTTGTCACCCAGAGCATGTACTGCCGTCATTTTTCTCATTAATGACGGAGTTGGAAAATGTAACAAGTAATATCTTTTAACTATTTAAAAGTTTAAGACTTACCTGGACTGTCAATTTGTAGGAAGGAAATTCGCTGTTCTTCCAATCCTGTAAAAGATGTTAGTACTTGGTCTTTGTCTTTTCTTATGCTGGGCTTCCATATGCCAGTCTAGGAGATTTGGTCCCCAAGCTGGGTCTTTCGACCCAATCTGGGCTATCTGGGACCGACGATTTCACGAAAGAAATTTGTTGCTGTTTCAATCTTGCAAAAGAAACAATTTTTTATTCCTGAAATTTCCTTGGCCGGGCTTCCATGTGCCAGCCTAGGGAATTCATTAATGAGATCAGGCCACTCGGAGCTGATTCAAAGAGATTGGGCCACCTAGGGCCGGTTCAATGAGATTGGGCCACCTAAGGCTGGGTCAATAAAATTGGATCGCCTAGGGCTAGTCTAATGAAGTTGGGCAACCTGGGGCCATATCAAAATGATTGGGCCACCTGGGGCCAGTCCAATGAAATGAGGCCATTTGAGGCCGATTCAATGAAATTGGGCCACCTGGGGCAGAGTCAATAAGATTGTTTCTTTTCTTGAATTCTTTCACGTCCCTTGATTGGGATTCTTGAATTTGAGCCAAGAGATTGGAGTCGTTATCTTTTTGATTTGGAATCTTACTCTTCGCTTTTGATTTGGAATCTTGCTCTTTGCTTTTGATTTGGAATCTTGCTTTTTTGCTTTTGGAATCTTGTGATGAGCACAATAATGTGTGAAATCTTAGGGATGTAAGTGTACATTTTTCCCCACTTTGGATAGTACTACTTCTGGTTTTCTTGTTTTTTTTCTTCTTCCAGTTTCCAAGTCTATAAGAGAAAGTGTTTAAAGTGAACCAAGAACCAGTCCAAGCTTGAACTAACTTGTCCAAAGGAACCCACTCAATGGTACCACATCCTCTCTCCTATAAAATCCTGAAGATTATTTTATGTCCTTGCCACCTTACAAGATCTTGAAGATGCTATGCAGAGATTCCTTTCTAATTTAGTCAAGATTGCAAGATATTGGTTAATATTGCAGGGAAGGAATAGAATCTGTTAATTTTGAAAATAGCTTCTCTCTTTCCTCACACAATATCTCAGAGAATGAGGATTTTTATCATGATTGAATTTTATTTTATTTTCTTTCTTTTCTTAAAGAAGACTTGTAGAAGGAAGGAGGCAAGACCAAAGCCCCTTCCCCCCTCCCAGGATTATTATTCCCTTTAGTTTATTTTCTATTTTTTTTTTT
The DNA here is from genome assembly GCF_013358625.1 of Macadamia integrifolia. Lineage (NCBI taxonomy): Eukaryota > Viridiplantae > Streptophyta > Magnoliopsida > Proteales > Proteaceae > Macadamia > Macadamia integrifolia. The sequence goes on from NW_024868873.1 coordinate 433,252, forward strand.
TTGTCTAGTTTATGCTTAGTTCTCTTCTCTCTCTCCTTATGTTTCTTTAAGCTTTTATTCAAGTGATTAATGATAATGCAATTCAATTTTTAATTGTTAGTTTGTTTAATTATCACTTTACTTTGCTAATTTAGTTCATAGTTTAGCTAATTTAATTAGTACAATCCATAGTTCTAGCTTTCAAACTTCCTAGTTCTAGGAAAAAAATTGGTTCAAGTGACTGGAATCAAGAGTTTTCAATTTCAAGAGAGTAAGTTCTTCAACAATAATTTTGTTCCAATACCATCACTCCAAATCAATCAAGTTTCAAGTCAGCTTGCACATAATCAAGGTATGTTAAAGTTGATTAGTAGAATTAAGATTTTTATTTAAATACAAGTAGTGGAATTAGGATTTTTATGCTTTTTTTTTTCCTTGTGTTCTTATTTACATATGTGCTATAATTAAAGGTGATGCCTACAGTAGTGCCTCTCCTGAAAATTCGGCCGATGTATTGAGAATTTTCCTTTACTTACTTGCTTTCTATTTCAGTTCTTTAATTGTTAGTTTAGCTTTATTATTTACAGATTCTTTTTTTTTTAGTTGTTATCTTCAGCATTTATTTTACTTCTCTAATTAAAGTAATCCAGCATTAGAACTGTTTAATTTAGATGTTGAATGTGTAGGTCATTTTCTTTCATTTATATGCATGTTCTAAGACCATAATCTAAAATCAACCATCCCTTGTTCACTCTTGCTGTACTTAGAGTAGGTAAGATGGAGTGACTAATCTCCTTGTGATCGACCCGTTGACTACAATATACCGTGCACTTGCGGTAACATATTTTTAAAATCAAACAAGTTTTTATCACCGTTGCCGGGGAGATAAGTCATTTTATTTTTCTTACTTTAGGTTAGTCGAAGTGCTTTTCTAAAAAAAAAAAGAGAAAAGAGTGAAACCTTGGATCCTTGCCGGTAATCACTAACAAAAAAATCAAAAAAAAAAATCCATTAAAATAATTCCTTTTTTTTTCTTTCATTCCAATAATTCAAGCTCTTACCAAGAGTGGAAATATAAACATATAGTAGTCCCCATTCTACTATAAAATCCCTAGGATTCGATTGTAGGTGGATCCAAAGACTATATGGATCCCTAGCTGTCAACTTACGGGCAACCTTATAGCTTTGGACTCATTGTTTAAATTATTGAGAGGTCATATCAGTTGACCAATTTTTTACCCTCTATTTTAGTTGTAATTAATTTTTTAGAGACCATAATTTTACCTTAGGTGGTTAGTGCATGAGTGTGTGGACCCGTGATTCTACCAATCGTTTAGTAAGAGTACCTATTTTAAGAATGGCAAAACAACCTAAGCCTACTTTAAAGGATAGATTCTACCCAGACAGGGCAGCCCAACCTTCTTGCATTATATTACCAGCTACCACAGGAAACAACTATGAGCTTAAAACTCAATTCATCACTATGTTACCCCCCTTCCATGGGCTATCCTCCAAGGATGCTTATTTGTTCCTGAGATAATTTTAGGAGGTTTTGTGTCATCATTAAGATACAATGGCTCAATGATGATGCTATTAAACTTAGATGCATTACCTTTTCGCTAAAGGATGGTGCAAAAAGATGGCTATATGGGCTGCCAACTAATTCCATTATCACATAGGATTAGTTTGTAGTATCGTTCTTGAGAAAAAATTTTCCCTTGTTTAAAATAAACAAACTTAAGAGCGAGATCATGCAGTTCCGACAAAAACCTCAAGAGTCATTTTTCAAAACTCATGGAAAAGTTCCAAGACCTTCTCCAAGAGTGTCCCCACCATGGTATTGACAAATGGCATCTTTGCCAAATAATTTATGAAGGGATAGACTACCATACTAAGTAGATGTTAGAGTCTATATGTCCTATAGGCTTCATAGCTTATGCGGACGAAAACGAAGCCTTAAACTTTTTGGTTGACCTAGCTGAAAAGACAAGAGAATGGGAGTCTACTTAGGAAAGTGAGAGAACTATAGGAGGTAAAGGGTACTATGTTGATGGGATAGTAGCCAAGGAGGGTCACTGCCTCATTAGGAGACTAGAAGCCCTTGTCCCTAAAGCATATGCCGCAGTCCACCAAGTCCAAAATCAGGCCTCTATGTGCAATTGGTGTCACTCCCCTGGAAGAATGCCCCAATAGCTTTTTACCCGAACAACCCATTTAGCAACACTTACAATCCAAGGTGGAGAAATCACCCTAATTTTTTATGGGCCAAGGGAATCAAGAAGGCCCATCCAACTTTCCCAACTTAGGGCAGCCTAGTCCCCAGAGGCCCAATTTTGCATGACCACCTAATTCTTTCCCTCGGCCTAATCTAAGCCCTCAATCAATTTTTTTAGGCCCCCTCTCCAAGCACATTATCAACAACCCTCGGGGTTTACATCCACTGGAGAGGTAGCAAGAATTAGCAGCTAGAGAAAATCATGGCCCTTCTCATGACAAGCCATAATAATGTGGAGAGGCAAATCACCCAACTTGTCATAATCATGCATGAGAAGGAGAAAGAAAAATTACCTAGTCAAGCAGAGTCAAATCCTAGACATCAGGTGCTGACTCCGCAAGGGCTACCTACTCCTTAGCTCAATGTTGTACAGAGTCAATAACACCAAGGGCTCTCTAACTAGTGTAATGCGGTATATGCCCTACGGAGTGGCCGAGAGTATCTACGAAATGGTACCACTCCACCATCTGACCTTTTTGCTGACCCTCTGACTATCGAGGCTACTACTATACTTCCCATTCCAGGTTCGTCAGATAGACCTGAAGAAATTAAGGATGATTTGGTGGAAGCCACCAAAATGATTCTATTAATGAGAGAACTTCTGACAGTGTTTATGTTCCTCTTATCCCTTATCCTAACCGTTTGATGAATAAGAAGAACACACCTTTAATGGAAAGAACTTTAGAAATCTTCAAGAAGGTAGAGGTAAACATCCCTCTTTTGGATGCCATAACTCAAATCCCATCCTATGCCAAAGTCCTCAAAGACGTATGCACTCACAAGCAAACCACAAGTGTGCCCAAAAAGGCTTTCTTTGCAGCTAATATCAGTTTAATGATTACACAACCTATAACAACTAAGTATAAGGATCCCGGGTGTCCCACCATCGCTTTTGTCATTATTAACACTTGTATTGATTATGCCCTACTTGATCTTGGTGCAAGTGTGAACCTTCTACCTTATCATGTTTATCAGCAACTTGGATTAGGAGATTTGAAAGCCATAGGGACCACTCTCCAGTTGGCCGACCGTTCTGTCAAGATTCTGAAAGGGATGGTCAAAGATGTCCTACTTAAGGTAGGAGAATTTATTTTTTCAGTTGATTTTATTGTTTTGGACACCAAATCCTTCACCACTAGGGATAAGATCCCTATCATTCTTGGAAGACCATTCCTGGCTACCAGCAATTGATTAATTAATTGCCGAAATGGTCTACTAAGGATATCTTTTGGCAACCACAGTATGGAGTTCAACATGTATAGGTTGGGCAAGCAACCCACAATTGATGAAGAGGTCAGTATGCTTAAGGATTTTTCTGATGCTATTGTTAAAACTTTTGAAATTGACTTTGATTTAGAATTCCAAGAGTGTATAGAAGAATTATAGGATGATACTGAAAATTTCTTCTTCGAGGTTTAGAGCTTTCATACACCCATAGAGCCAATTGGTCATCTATCAAATTCTCTTCCTAAACCCTCAATTGTTAAGCCCCCTAAGCTTGATTTGAAAGAGTTACCATCTAACTTAAGGTATGCCTTTTTAGGAGAAGATCAAACTCTATCAATTATTATCGCCTCAGATTTAACTTCAAGTCAGAGGAAGAGTTGATCAAAGTTTTAAAAGAAAATAAGGAAACCTTAGGTTGGACCATGACAGACATTAAAGGAATTAGCCCATCAATCATTCAACATCATATTCACCTCATGGAGGATTTAAAACCTTCTAGGGAACCACAAAGAAGGGCTAATCCTGTGATGCAAGAAGCTATCAAGAAAGAGATCCTAAAGTACTTGGATCATGGATCATCTACCTTTTTTCTAATAGTGAGTGGGTAAGTCCAGTGCACGTGGTGCCAAAGAAGTCATGGGTCACAGTAGTCCAAAATGCTTTAAATGAGTTGATCCCTACCTATGTCCAAACAGGATGGTGTGTGTGTATTGACTACAGAAAGTTAAATGCAAAAACATGGAAAGACCATTTTCCTTTACCTTTTATTGATCAAATGTTAGAGCGGTTAGCCGGACATGAGTATTATTGTTTCCTTGATGGTTATTCCAGCTATAACCAGATTCTCATTGCCTTAGATGACAAATGCAAGACCACCTTTACATACCCCTATGGAACCTTTGCTTATTGGCGTATGCCTTTTGGGCTTTGTAATGCCCCTGCCACGTTCTAAAGATGCATGATGAGAATTTTCTTTGATATAGTGGAGCACTTTTTGGAAGTGTTTATGGATGAATTTCTATTCATGGCTCCTCATTTTTTAATTATTTGCATCATCTTTATTTAGTACTCAAACAATGCAAAACGACTAATTTAGTCCTCAATTGGGAGAAATGCCATTTCATGGTTACACAGGGCATAGTGTTGGGTCATATAATTTCTAAAGAAGGGATCAAGGTTGATAGAACTAAAGTGGACTTAATTTTCAATTTACCACCTCTTAAGTCAGTTAAGGACGTTCGTTCCTTTTTGGGTCATGTAGGGTTCTATCGTTGGTTCATCAAGAACTTCAGTCACATGGCTAGAGCTCTCACCAATCTTTTGGCTAAAGGGCAATCCTTCGAATTTTCTAGTGAATGTCTTGTGTGCTTTGAGCAATTAAAGAAAGTATTGACTACAACCCCTATTATTCAAGCTCCCTTATGGACTGGGCCCTTTGAATTAATGTGTGATGGATATGATTTTGCTATTGGGGCAATCTTAGGGCAGAGAGTTGATAAGCTTCCTTGTGTTATCTATTATGCCAGTAGAACTCTCAATGATGCACAGTTGAACTACACCACAACTGAAAAAGAATTTTTAGCTATTGTATTTGCATTAGAAAAGTTCCATGCATATTTGATAGGTTCCCATGTAATTATTTACACTGATCATGCAGCTATCAGGTACTTTGTTCAGAAAAAGGATGCCAAAGCTCATCTCATTAGATGGGTTTTGCTTTTGTAGGATTTGACCTAGAAATTAGGGATAAGAAAGGCAGTGAAAATTTGGTTGCAGACCATTTGTCCCTATTATCCAATTCTTTGATTGTGAATTCTCTATTTAATGAGCATTTTTCCGATAAGCAACTCTTTGCAGCATCTAGTGAACCTTGGTTTGAAGATAATGTAAATTTTTTAGTTACAAATAAGACTTTGGATCATTGGTCTTCCCAAGAGAAGTATTGTTTTCACTCACAAGTTAAGTATTTCTTTTAAGATGATCCTTAGCTTTTTTAAGTCATGCCTAGACCAAATTATTCAAAGATGTATCCCTGATTATGAGGACCATTCTATTCTTTCCTTTTGCCATGATCAGGCTTGTGGTGGCCATTTTGAGCCTACTAAGACTGCGGTCAAGGTATTGCAATGTGGATTTTATTAGCCCAATCTCTTCAAGGATGCCTTTTCTTATTATAAGGCTTATCCTTCTTGTCAGTCTTTAGGAAAAATCAGAAGAAGGAACATGATGCCTCTCAACCCAACCCTCATGGTTGAGGTTTTTGATGTTTAGGGAATAGATTTTATGGGCCCCTTCCCTAAGTCATGTGGATATGAATATATTTTATTGGTTGTAGACTATGTATCCAAATGGATTGAGGCTCATGCTTGTAAGACCAATGACCACAAGGTGGTCATTCAATTCTTAAGGGAAAATATTTTTTCTTGATTTGGTACCCCTAGATGTATCATTAGTGATAGGGGTAAGGACTTTTGTAATAAGCTTTGGGATTACCCACAAGTTGGCTACCCCATACCACCCCCAAACCAGTGGGCAGGTAGAAGTGTCCAATAGACAGATCAAGCAGATTCTAGAGAAGACAGTTAACCCAAATTGAAAGGATTGGTCTAACCATCTGTTGGATGCTTTGTGGGCATATAGGATTGCTTACAAGACCATACTTGGTCAATCTCCATACCGTTTGGTATATGGGAAAGCCTGCCACCTTCCTGTTGAGCTAGAGCATCGTGCCTTTTGAGCGATTAAGAAATGTAATTTTGATTTGTCTACAACAGGAGCTCATAGAGGTCTCCAACTAACTGAGTTGGAGGAATTGTGAAATGATGCCTATGATAGTGCAAAACTTTCCAAGGAAAAGGCTAAAGCTTTTCATGATAGGCACCTTGTTAGGAAATATTTTATGCCTGGTGATAAAGTTTTGCTGTAAAATTCCTCATTCTCAATGGGAAGGTCCTTACCTTGTGCAAACTGTATTCCCTCATGGTGCCGTAGAGGTCATGAATCCATCCACCCGAAAAAATTTTAAGGTCAATGGGCATCGTCTGAAGCCATTCCTTGAGCTACCTTCAATGTATGATGCAGAGGTCATGATTCTCCATGAGCCTCTTTATGATCATATTTGATCCCATTTGGCAATTTTCTCTCCTTTGTCCTTCTTGTTCTTTTGTCTTATCATTTCTTTCTTTTTCTGCATTGAGGACACTACACAATTTAAGTATGGGGGAGGGTTTAACCATTTAGAACTTGAGGTTACATTTTAGAGTTTTCCTATAAAAATTGAGATCCAGGACCCATCTTTGTACTATAATCTTTATTGAGAGAATGGTAATAAGTATATGTCTTAAAGTGGGACCTCCCTTAAATGATTTAGAGATACTTGTCTTAAGGTGTAGGACCATTTGTTAGTTGGTGTCTTTGTTCTTAGGTTAGCAGTTGAGACCATATTCTTGGCATGGTATAAAAATATATGATATGGATAGACCAAAAAAAAGTAGAAAGTAAGTATAAAATTTCTAGGAGCTAGATAGAACACTGCGCCTTATGAAGCGAGGTGTTTTGATCGAACCTCTTAGGAAGGAACACTTCCGAATAGAACATAGCATCACTGTCTTTGTTGGCATATGCATAAAGTGAAGCTAATTAGTAACTTGGGTTTCTAGTGTTTGCTCCACCATGTTATTTAGGCCAAATGTAGTGGAGTAGAATGAGTTCTCTACTAAAGAATGAAAAAAAAAAAAATTCTCAGAAAAAAAAAAAGAGAAAAGATACCATTATGCCTTGTTGTTTATGATTAGTCAACGCTCCAAAACCCTAGTTCATGGTCCCTACCTTACAATGTGGTTTACCTTAGGACAGGTCGTGCTTTAGAAGATATAAGGGTCGTCCCTATTTGAGATGTGTGTTCGTTCCTAAATCTAGATGGAGTGTTAGAGTTCAAGTGTGGGGGTTCCTCGATTGATGTGCTCTAATTAAAAGAGGGCATGTGTTTTGTAGCTATTGGAAGCTTTAAATTGTAATTTTTCAAGTTAATTTGAATGTTGGGTATATATTCACCCACGAGACACAACTCGTCCACTAGGTAACTTAGGGGTTTAAAGGCTTGTTGCACATGCTAAATGCAACTGTGATTCCTACAAAAGTGAGTTAAGTTTTTTATTTCATTTCTTTATTTTATTTGTTTTGCTCAAGGACGAGCAAAAGTCAAGTATGGTGTAATTTGATGAGCACAATAATGTGTGAAATCTTAGGGATATAAGTGTACATTTTGCCCCACTTTGGATAGTACTACTTCTGATTTTTTTTTTTTTTTTTTTTTTTTTTTTTACAATTTCCAAGTCTACAAGAGAAAGTGTTTAAAGTGAATCAAGAACCAGTCCAAGCTTGAACTAACTTGTCCGAAGGAACCCAATCAGTGGTACCACATCCTCTCTCCTATAAAATCCTGAAGATTATTCTCTCTCCTTGCCACCTCACAAGATCTTGAAGATGCTATGTAGAGATTCTTTTCTGATTTAGTCAAGATTGCGAGATATTGATTAACATTGCAGGGAAGGAATATAATCTGTTAATTATGGAAACAATTTCTCTCTTTGCTCACACAATATCTCAGAGAATAAGAATTTTTACCAAGATTGAATTTTATTTTATATTCTTTCTTTTCTTAAAGAAGACTTATAGAAGGAAGGAGGCAAGACCAAAGCCCTATAAAAGCCCCTTCCCCTCCCTCCAAGGATTATTATTCCCTTTAGTTTATTTTCTAGTTTATTTTCCTAGTTTATGCTTAGTTCTCTTCTCTCTCTCCTTATGTTTCTTCAAGCTTTTATTCAAGTGATTAATGATAATGCAATTCAATTTTTAATTGTTAGTTTGTTTAATTATTAGTTTACTTTTTTAATTTAGTTCATAGTTTAGTTAATTTAATTAGTACAATCCATAGTTCTAGCTTTCAAACTTTCTAGTTCTAGGAAAGAATTGGTTCAAGTGATAAGAATCAAGAGTTTCAAGTTCAAAAGAGCTAGTTCTTCATCAATAATTTTATTCTAATACCATCACTCCAAATCAATCAAGTTTCAAGTCAGCTTACACATAATCAAGGTATGTTAAAGTTTATTAGTAGAATTAAGATTTTTATTTAAATACAAGTAGTGGAATTAGGATTTTTATGCTTTTCTTTTTTTTTTCCTTGTGTTTTTATTTACATATGTTCTATAATTGAAGGTGATGCCTATAGTAGTGCCTCTCCCGAAAATTTGGCCGATGTATTGAGAATTTTCCTTTACTTACTTGCTTTCTATTTCAGTTCTTTAATTGATAGTTTAGTTTTATTATTTGCAGAGTCTTTTTTTCAGTTGTTATCATCAACATTTATTTTACTTCTCTAATTGAAGTAATCCAACGTTAGAACTGTTTAATTTGGATTTGAATGTGTAGGTCATTTTCTTTCATTTATATGCATGTTCTAAGACCATAATCTAAAATCAACCATCCCTTGTTCAATTTCGCCGTACTTAGAATAGGTAAGATAGAGTGACTAATCTCCTTGTGATCGACCCGTTGGCTATAATATATTGTACGCTTGCAGTAACATATTTTTAAAATCAAACATCTTGCTTTTTTGCTTTTAATTTTTACTACAATTTTATCTACCAATGTGATTTGACTTTCACCTTGCCTCTTCATGTGATATAATTTTTATCTCCTACATAAATTTTGATTTGGATTTCACCTTCCCTTTTCATGTGATGTAATTTTTTTATCTACCCATTTGCTTTGTATTTCACGTTCCCTTTGATTTTTACCTTCCACTTTAATGTGATATAATTTTCATCTACCACAAGAAATAATTTTGAATTTGGTATTTTGTGGTAGGAACCTTTAATTTGCACCTTGGAATTAGAATCTCAATTTTTTTTTTTTTATTATTATTATTATTATTATTATTATTTATCCTAGGAGCACGATGGGGGAGTACCACTGACCTTGGCCAGATATGGTCATCCAAACACATCTCAAGATTGGTACAAGATGCTCCCCCGCAAAGTGAAGGAGTTGGTTAACTCATCTTACCTGAGTGAATTGGATTCCATAGAGACTAGGAAGTTTCTCCTGGCATTGGTAGGGGCCCTGATGTAGCAATGGTGGCCAAGCACTCACACCTTTCATCTTCCTACTGGCGAGATTACTATTACACCTCTGTGCGTCTATGCTCTGACAAGCATACCATTTGGAGGGAGACCCTTCTCTTTTCCTAAGACTCTGACAGCACGAGAGTTCACGGATCTGACAGGCATTGATATTCAGGCCGACTGGAAAGATATCTATTTAGGCGAGATTAGTGCCCATTGGTGGAGATCAGACTTGCAGGTGAACCCTGGTAACATTATGTAGGTGACCCATTCTTTCCTTTTATTTACTGTGGGTCAATGCCTCTTTAGTGACCTCTGTGGTGGGGTAGACATTCGCATGGCTGCCTTCTTCCGGAACATTTAGGAAGTGGACACCTGGGATTGGGGCGGGGCCGCCTATGCATACTTTCTATCGAATCTAGATCTATTATTATATGGAGACCGAGATCTCAAGGGAGCGGGCTACATCCTCCAAGTAATCTCTCATCCTTGTACCCATTTCTTTTCATTTGGTTTTATTTCCTCACTTTGATTTTTTAAATCAGCCCTGGTGCTATGAGCATTTGGAGATTATGGATCCCATACTGAAAGATCCTCAAGCATCGCCCTTTCCTATAGCCACAAGATGGGGAGACTGCCGAGTACTCAAGGGTCGGCACCATCCTCTAGGGACCACTGCTCATTCTCTCCTGAACGACCTTATAAAGGTAAGCCATGATTGTCATTAAAATTCCTTGTCCTATGATGTACTTACTTTTTCTTGAATTTACAAGTCACTTGGAGACCGTTCTAGCCTCTTACGTTCCCAAATCTTGATGAAGTCAGCCCGACTAAATACTTATCAGAGAACCGTGTCCTATTCAGGGGTTTATGGGGCCATGCCTAGTATTTAGGAGAGAGAGTTATACCCCAATGGTCTGATTATGATATGTGCTTCACTCCTTGGCTTCCTCCACTGACCATGCGTTGTCTGGAGTGCATTCCTGTGGATCAGATTGAGAGACTAGCCCATAAAACATTGGATGATTCGTTCCTAGACCAGGATAGGGATTACAAGACCTTCCTTGAGGAAGAGACGGTATGCACCCCTTTTGGTCCTAACGGTCGAGTGGTTTGTTGTTCTTCCTTGGGTATCACCTTTATACTTCAATTTCTTTTTGTTTGGCCTTGATTGATATTCTTTCAGGGGAGAACATGGCGTACAGACCCTCCTACTATTCAATCAAATGTTGGTGCTACTGGTCCATCCCAAGCTGGACCTTCTACTAGTGCGGATGGATCCCTCAAGATAGCCAGCATTCCCTTCCATGGCTTCCCAAGTTGGTCATATCCCAACACAGCCAATCCTAGCATTCCTCGTCTTTTGGGGTGGAGAGCAGTCATTGATGCTTCTCTCGGGCTACCTATTCCCCTATTCCATATGACTATGTGAGTATCTGATCATTCCTCATTTGCTTGGCTTTCAACCTCCCTTGGCTGATATGCTCCTTCTCAGGTGTCTTTGGAGGTCTATACCAAGATCAGGAGGATACATCAGAGCTTGGGCGAAGTGGTGATCAAGAAGGTATCTTTGCCTCTTCTTCTTTTTCTTCTTCTTCTTTTATTACTCTTTTTCTTGACCATCTCTTATATTCCTCAGGATGGAAGGATCATTGCCTTAGAGAGCCAAGTTAGCTCCTACCAGAAGGAGAACACCCACCAGCAAGAACAGATTCAGGATCTAACCCGAAAGTTGGCGAATTTGGGATTGGCACCAACAGACTCCTCGACATTTCATGAGGGCGACCCCAAGTATGGTTCAGATGAGGGCTTTGACTCTTAGGGATCTGTTCTTGTAGTTCCTACAAACTTAAACACATGTATATCTTTTTTTTCTTTTTCTTTTTCTTTTTCTGTTTCCCTCCCCATGTTTATTCCTTCTTCCCTTTGTATTACCAAATTTGGCCTTTTATGAATGAAGATCTATTGGTGTTATAAAGCCACTTTTATTTATGAATTTGAATTTTTAGGCATGATTAATTCCACGACTCAAGTCTTCATTAAAATAACTAGAGTAACATGAAAATCCAAATATCACACCATTTTACTACCAAGTTCAATACATGGAATGAAAATAACTTTCCTACCACAGATAAGATAGGTAGGTAACAAGGTTGGGAGACAATCCTTGGGGTGGGTAAAAGTTCACCAACTTTCCTGGGTCCTCTTCTTTCAATCCATACTGTCGGCTGACGTAGGTAGGCAAGTAGAAAGACGTATGAGTCAATCCCATCAACCTAATATAGTTGTGTCTAGGGGTCTTCATTAGAAAATCTTCTTGCGGCCACCATGGGCTACTCCATGCAATATCCCGTGTAGTTCTTTCTTGCAGGTACCTCTCCCAATCAATGATAAGATTAAATTTTGGGACTTCCCTCTTATCCTGGTGGCAAAAAGCTCCGAGTTGGCATTCTTTTAATGGCCTAGTCAACTTCAGTTTTTCAAGGAGCCAAATCTGGAAAATAGCAGAACTTCCTTGATACTGATCAAGTTTGAATCTATGGCTATGGCTCATGTCATCAAATCCCTTGAGCGTTTCTATAAGGATTATAGGGATAATATCACCTCCTTTCTTTAATTTCTTTACCACTTCTATTAGAACAAGTGGGCACCATGTTCGGATGTTACACCCGTGCCCCGACCTGGTCTAATTTGAACTGTTGTGATAGGTCTTTGACCAGAGATAAAAAATATAGCCAATTTTGGCTCGCGGTCACCAATTACCGAAGGGAAAGAGATGACCCCATATGTTCGTGCATTGCATGCCAGTCCAACTAGAGGGGATTCGACCTTCTGATCCCAGACGGTAAGTGACCCAACTCCTCACATATGAATCCTGGCATATGCCAATATTGCCAAAAGACTATGAGCATGACCGAGGGTAACTACCCATACGAGGCTAGCTGGTAGACAGTAAGCAGTCAAGACAGTCTACTATCTTGACCATTGGAAATAAGCCACTGGAAATAGCTTGGGCCTGAATCCGATGACTATTTTTTATGACCAAATATGATGCTAACAGGGTTTTAATGCCTGTGGGTCCCACCACTCACATCGTTGTCCGGCCCAGATGATCTCAAATCATCCTCAACACCTTCCTCATGACATGAGCACTTTATAGACCTAAGTAGTCAGGTCCTCGTACTCCGAAAGTAAGATTAATCCGATTAGATCGAATAGGGTTCAACCAAATGGGCCCTAAAGCCAATTTGCCTTATAAGTGGAAAATGAGGAATTCATTTCCTCATTTCACTTGTGCTCAATGTAGGAGGGGAGAGAAAGAGGAGAGGAAGGAAGAAGAAGGAGAGGAAGAAAAGAGGGAAAGGGCTTACCTTGGTGCCGGTTGTCGCCTAGTTGTCGAAATCTCTGTCGGAGTTAAGTACAATCTCTTCTACTACTGTCTCTCTTCATTTTGACCTAGGTTAAGCTAGGTTTGGATGTAATGCTCAAATCATGTTGATCTTGGGGAATGCATATTTTATGTCCTCAGTTCCATTGCCGAGTTTAAACTGAGTCTGGTGAGCTCCAACAACAAGATTGGCCAAATGACTAACTTAGGTTTCGATCATTTGATCGATATATCTTCCAAACTGCTCGATGGAATCAAGATTTTATTAGCTTAGAATGATGCTAGGAACATCCCCCAAAAACTCCATGGAACAAATCCTAGCGATTGGGCTTGAGCCAAAAAGCCCCAATTCACTGGGCAGTTACTGTACTGCCACCAAAAGCAATGCCATCGAAAACACTGGACCTGCTTCCAGTGGGCTATTTCCGGTGGAGCCTTAGGAGCTCTCTACCACCTCCATAAGAAACAACACTGATATTTCTGGTGGGAAGTGTCTGTTTCTGATGGGTGTTTCTGGTGACATTACTGTCACTGATGGATCTTGTCTGTACCCTTTGGGGGTGACTCATGTGGGCCCCTCTCAATGTTCCCCACACCTATTGATGTACGGTGCTTTTGTGTCTAGGACAGTGACGTGCATGTGCCCCAAAATCAGAATTGAGTTGATCGACCGGTGGCCGTACTTAAACCCTAACACACACAAGCATAAACAAGGTGAGGGATGGTTGTTTTATTTGTAGGATTGTTTTATTATTATAGAACTGCTCACATGCATAGGATTATACATGATTATTAATTTCTCAAATGATGATGGTAAGCTATCACATATTACATTTTCACTGAATTAATATGAAATGTTGTGAAAATGTATGGAGGGATCCGGTGTAGCAGAGGTGGTACTGGTACTGTGATTGCCATGTGTTTGTCGTATGTATGAGATGGAATCTGACGTGGCCGAGGTGGTACTAGTGCCGTGATTTCTGTATGCTTGTTGCATTCATGCATTGATTATGTGCATTAGATTTAGTTGTAGCCATGGATTACACCTTGTAACCGATGTGTTACCAGTATCGTGTGCTTTGGGACTACATTTAGAAATGGATACGCTTCATGGCCGATGATTGGTACCGGTGTTGCATAGTCCATACTCAACTATTATATGCATGCTAGATTAGGTAAACGGTCGTGGGTTACACTTTGTGGCCGAAGTGTTACCGGTATCGTGTAATTCATACTAACTATATCATTATGAAGGCATGTATGTAGCATATATGTGGTTAGGTATCACTCCCTACACTATGAACCCTTGCCAATAAGGGTTAAGGTGTTAGATAACCCATTGTGGTATGTTCGATGTGCCTTTTTGGAATGCCACACCTGCGGTACGATGTGATTGTTGCCAAAGGCGAAAACTTGTCAGGCGTGGCCGATGATTGGTACCAATGCCGTGACCGCTAGGAGGGGGTTATTAGGGGTTTGCTAGGTGACCCATGGACGCATACTGTGATTGGTAAGCTTCTATTCATAGCTAGGGTTTGTATCCCTTCGTGGTCGATGGCGGTTCTGAGATGAGGGATACAACCTAATGTGCCGTAGTAGGATTTACCAGACTTAGTTGTATTGTTAGGTGGATAATAAAATAAATGAATTGCATCACGAGCATCATGGACTATGTGTTTCATTTCTATTATCATGCATCATAAATTATTATTGTGATTGTTTTGCTTGGATGTGCTTGAACCCCAGCCCTCACTGAGCGAGTTGGAAAGTTCACCCCACGTATACACCCCTTTTTAGATGATGATGTAGGTACTGTGGTGCCAATGGTGTGTGACCTAGTATCCTCTGGGTTAGAGTACAGTCTGAGTGACTGGTGGATGCCAGAAGCAGAGGAGCATGATTAGGACTATGCTCGTGAAATTATACATCATATTTTTGATACTTTTGATATAATCTGTGGATTATATATTTTAGGATTTATATTATGAGTCTTGGATAATTCTAATAGAATAACTTAGTTATAGATATTATATTATCATTAGATATTTTCCCTTTTTATTGATTATTCCGCTATTATACTATGATTTCGTTGCTTTTGGTTGGTTTTTGATGTCAGATTGTGAAATGTTAAGATATTGCGGTCAGAGATCTAGGTAGGTTTGTAAGATAGGTACTTATCTTACGCACACCACCGGTATTCCTAATGGTAAGTTGGGTCTACTGGAAGTGGAGTGTGACACCCGGAGTTCAGAGAACATAGTGAGCTATCATGCGAAGTAGATAAGCATCCTATGATCTTTATTGATGGATTCCTCCCAATGATAGATATTGAGCGAAGATCTTGACCACCTTTAGAATGTCATTCTTCTTATATCTAACGAATTGCTTCACTTCCTCCTCCTTCCATCCGAAGAAATCCTGAATTTCCTCTGAGTAATCTTTCTTCAAAGATAGTTGTATTAACCTTCCCTTGGTGGGCATAGCATACAAACTTAGAATTCTTTGAGAGTTGGCAGATCTCAACTAATCCAAACTGAAACACAAGAAGATTGGTATCCCAGTGTTGAGGCACTTGCCGGAGTAAATGGTGATATAATTTTACACATCTGATTCGACCGAGCATTGACATATTTATCGATTCCAGCAGTCCTGGTGCCCTCATGTTTATGTCCAAGGTCCATTTTCTCAATGCATCATCTAATGAGCCCATGACTTTTCCTACAACCATCACATACAAAAGGAGATGTGGAGATTTATCAACTATCACTCATTAGCTATTGACACAACCAAGCCTTTACCACTATTGCATCAAGCTCTTTTTATATATACATTTTTTTTTCACCAATCAAGGATGGGGAATGAACTAGCCTTGACATACTGGTGCAAGGTGGTGACTATTAGGGGGTGCAATTCTGGACAAGAATTTGGACCATATGTGAATGACAGATACCTAATGGTCTTGTATGCCAAGTGGCGATTCTTGGGGGACACAAGATGTGATGATCTTTTGGATACTTTGATTGTTAATCTAGCAACTAATTTATTGCCTTTAGATGGTTGAGACCGCACTTGCACATGTCAAGTTTCCTACGTATCCCTTGAGAGGAATCAGGTCTAGCGTAGTTCGGGCTATTCACCCTTTCAGACATAATCTTGAGTTGATCCATATTGACTAGTCCGGGTATTTCTTCACCATTGTGGTCTATGAGTTTTATCACTTTGCCTAGTAGAATTTCTTTAACAGTGAATGGACCACTACGGTTGGGCCTGAATTTTCGTCTTGGGTCATGAATTGGGGCTCTCTGTTCTCGAAGAACAAGCTCACTCTCCTTTATGTGACGGGGATTCACATTCTTGTTGAAGGCCCTTACCATTCTCAGTTGATACTTCTTTAGATTATCCATGGCCTTCATACGTCTTTCATCGAGAAAGTTGAGCTCGTCATATTTGGCCTTCACCCATTCTCCTTCAGGTAGCTGACTATCCAGGAGCACCCTTAGGGATGGCACTAGGATTTCCATGGGTAGAATTGCCTCAACCCCATACACCAAAGAGAATGGAGTTGCCCTTATCGAGGATCGCACAGAAGACCTATATGTCCACAAGGAAAGGGGCAACTTATCCGCCCGATCCTTATGTGTTTCAACCATTTTTTGTAGGATGATCTTAATGTTCTTGTTAGCCGCCTTTGGTTTATGGCTTGTACGTGGTAGAGCGATGCCTTTTGATCCTGAACTTTGTGTAGATTTCATCAATTATGCCCCAAAAACAGGATCCCTAATCTGATATCAACTCTTGAGGTACTTCAAATTGAGAAATGATATTTTTTTGGATGAATTTCACCACCTTAACAAAGGTGAGGACTACATATGACTGAGCTTCTACCCACTTGGTGAAATCATCAATAGCTACCAAAATGAATTCGTGACCATTGGATGCCTTGGGGTTGATCTTCACAATAATCTCAATGCCTCAGGTAGAGAATGGCTAAGGAGAATTGAGTGAGTGCAAATCTGTTGGAAGGATATGTATGCTATTGGCAAATATCAGACATTTGTGGCATTTCTTGACAAAGCTTACGCAATCTGCTTCCACTGTGTTTCAATAATATCCCAGCCTGAGGGTCTTTTTGGCTAGCATATTGGCATTCATGTTTGTAGCTTGCTCTTCATCCACACATAGCAACTATATTCCATCATAGGATCTCTTATACAACAAGTCTCTTTGAAGGATAAATTGGGTGGCATATCTCCTTAGGAGTTTCTTTTCTTTTTCAGTTGCTTCAATCGGATACTTCCTTTCCCTAATGAAATCCACTATGTGAGCAAACCAAGACCGACCATTTATAGTGAGAGAGTTCACCCAATTCTGATAAATGGGCCTGCTTTTTTGTTCCACTAAGAATGGTTGAACCCTAGCCATAGGATTGCACTCTACCATGGAAGCCAAGGTTGGAAGGGCATCGGCAAACCTGTTGTTACCCCTTTGGAAGTATTCAAATGAGATCTTCTCAAAGTGTCTAATCACTTCCTCCAAATATTCTTGATACGGTTTCAGTTTCTCATCTCTGGTCTTCCACTTTTCTTGCGTCTGATAGATGACGATGGATGAATCTCCGTATACCTTGATCCTTTTACCCAATGGTCAAGGAAGTTTTGAGTCACAGGCACAAGCTTCATATTCAGCAATATTGTTGGTACAGGGGAAATCAAGGCGGAATGATGAAGTGAAATAAAGACCGTCAGGGGTGACAAGCACTATTCCCGTACCACACTCCTTTTGATTAGCTGCTCCATCAAAGAACAACTGCCATTCATTAGCTGTGTCTTCTTCTTCTATTGCTGTGATTTCTTCATCGGGAAAGGCATCATCCAGGGCTCTTCCATCTTCTGTGGGTTGGGCAGCCAAATGATTAGCTATAGCTTGACCCTTGATAATTTTTTAGCAACATAGGTGATTTCAAACTCTGATAACAACAGCAACCATCGATCCATCCTTCCTATTAGAGCTGGTTTCTCAAAGAGGTACTCGATAGGGTCCATCATTGAGATCAAATGTACCGGATAAGCTACCATGTTGTGTCACAACCTTTTTGTTGCCCAAATCAGCAGCACAAGTTCGTTCAAAAGATGTATACTGTATCTCATATTTCAAGAATTTCTTACTGAGGTAGCATATGGCATGCTCCACCCTTTTTCTATCTTTTTTTGTGCTAGCAACGATCCCATGGAATACTCTCCTACTGATAAATACAATAGAAGTGGTTTTCCTTCCACCGATGGCGTCAATACTGGAGGGTTTATAAGATACCCTTTAATATTATCGAAAGCTTGTTGGCATTGGTCATTCCATTCTATGGGCTGATCATTCTTTAGCAACTTGAAGATTGGTTCACATATCGTAGTCAATTGAGCTATGAATCTACTGATATATTGGATGTGGCCTAAAAATCCTCATATCTTCTTCGCAGTGCGAGGTGTGGTAATTTCTTGGATTGCTTTGATCTTGATAGGGTCGAATTCGATGCCCCTTTCACTTACCAAGAATCCCAAAAACTTTCCTGCCAGTGCCCCGAATACACACTTTTGAGGATTCAACTTCAACTGATACTTCTTGATTCTTTCAAAGAATCGCTTTAGTGCAGGAATGTGCCCCTGCCAATCCTTTGACTTTACTATCATGTCGTCTACATAGACTTAAACATCCTTGCTCATCATGTCATACAATATGGCAGTAGCTGCTCTTTGGTAAGTTGCCCCAGTGTTCTTCAGTCCAAAAGGCATCACCTTGTAACAATAGGTTCCCCATGGAGTGATGAAGGTTGTCTTCTCCCAATCCTCTGGGTGCATGCTCACTTGGTTGTATCCCGAGAATGCATCCATAAATGATAACAAGGCACGCCCCACTGCGTTGTTCACCAATACATCAATGTGAGGTAATGGGAAGTCATATTTAGGGCTTACCTTGTTAAGATCCTGGAAGTCTATGCACTTCCATACCTTACCATCTTTCTTTGGTACCGGTACAATGTTAGCCAACCATTGGGGGTACCACTTGTAGGAACCCCTCATTCCATTGCTTTACCACTTCTTCCCTGATCTTTTCACTCCATTCTGGACACATCTTTTTGAGCTTCTGCTTGACCGGCTTTGCCCCAGGGTAGGTCGGCAATCGATGTTGCACAATGTTGGGATCTATACTAGGCATATCCTCACAAGACCAAGCAAAGACCTCAGTAAATTCCTTTAGAAGAGTAATCATCTATTTTACTTCTTCTTCATCAAGGGTAGTGCCAATTTTTACTTCTCGAAGGCATTGTTCGGTTCCTAAATTAATAACCCGAGTATCCTTATGGATGGGTTGGGCTTTCCTTGTTTTGCATTATTTTATTAACTCTTGATATTTATTAAGATCATCATTAGAAAAAGGAGGCAAATCAAATATAGAATCATAAATTTCATTCATGAAAGGAGTAACAGACTCGTCATACATGGACTCTGGACTTTCCTCGAGAGGGAAGGCCGACTCACAATCATAGATAGAAAACTCAACAACTGACTCGACTACAGACCCGATAACTGGTTTGATGATTTTATCAATGGTATTCAGGGTGGTTGACTCAGTAGCATGAGTAAACTTGAAGTCTTCTCCAATTCTTGTTCAGTTCAAGAGTGGGTCAATGGCTCGGTGGATTAGCAGATGCGGTAAGGGACCTTCTTCTTCTTCTAGAAAAGTCACCGCTATCTCTTCGTGGGTGCTGACATCAGACGCTTGTTTCTTCACAAAGATGAGCTAATCTAACTCATATTCTCTAAAGCTGAACTTCTTGAGGGGTGAGGATTGCTGGAGACTACTCAATCCTCTTTCTATGAAGTCTAATTTTTCAAGCCTACTGATTGAAGCCATCCCTACTCCTCGGTCACATTTTTTACCACCATCACGGGTCTTCCCATTGCAGTTGATTTGGGCACAGTGCATGTGGACCATCATTCTTTGTGCTCTCCTTTGCTTTGCATAAGTGCTTCTTCCTCTGAAAGGCCTGGGCTTGAGCTCATATAACTCCTGAGCTCGTGGCTTTTTTAGAAAGGAACAGATGTGACTTTTAAGATCCATGGGAAGCTGCAAACTCCAGATGAGTCTTATCTTCTCTTCCCATTCCGTCATCAAGACTACTTGAGGACTTGGCAATTCCTTTGACCGGATTAGTGTTGTGGGGTTGTTAAAGGAGAACCCATCTTCAATCAGTGCTACTTCCACTATTCCGGTGATGCAATTATCTTGATCATTTTCTTTGGCTAGCATTTGCTATTGTTCTACCTCATGAGTTATCCAGTCGAACTCATCTTGAAAGAATACTTAGAATCCTGGTTGCATCTTTGCGGCGGTTTCATCAAACCATGGTTCAACATTTCCGCAAAAGAGAAAATCTTCTCCTACCCTTACAAAGTACCCATTGAGAGTGGGGTAGTAAGAGGTGGATATTTTCTTGGTCATCCTTAGTACCTTCTGCCTTTTATTGCCATTCTTGCTTCTTGGTCTAAGGGTTTGAGGAATGTACCTAAGACCACTCCTTCCTTTGCTAACCACCGGAGTAGGTAATTTTGAAATACCCTGATGATACTTTCCCAATCCCATCCCTAGAAAGTATTGCATGTTCCTCATCATTTGATTTACCAAAGGGCTCTATATAGCTTCATAGTTAGCCAGAATCTTTTCATCTGGCAATTCCTTGGCGAGTGCTGCATAAGTTTCCTCTATTTCAAAACCATTAAGTTAAATTTTTTGGTCTTGTTCTTCTCCATTTTCAATATTGGCTAAGGTGTTCACCACTTCGGGATCCCTGGCTACTGTAATCACCTTCCCTTCATGAATGAATTTCATTTTCTAATGGAGACTAGAGGACACTACCTTTGCATAATGTAACCAAGGTCTTCCTAAAAGCATATTGAAAGATGCCGGTATATCAATGATCTGGAAATCAATATCAAACTTTACCAGGCCAATCATTATGGCAATGGTGAGGATGCCAAGGATTTTCCTCTTGGTGTTGTCATATGCCTGTATGGTTTGCTTTGATGACCCCATCTCTTCCAAGTTGATGCTAATGGTAGAACATTCAAAGCGGACCCATTGTCAATGAGAACCTGGGGAACCACCTTGTCAAGACATTCTACCATAATGTGTAGAGCTTCATTGTGCTGGGCTCCTTTGGGGAGTTCAGTGTCTGAGAACATCAATGACTAGACAGCATAAGTTGCCCCTACTATGTGTGAGAGATGTGCTAGATCTATCTCGATTGGTACTTGCACATTGGTAAGAGACTTTAAGACTGCTTCACGGTGTGTGGGGGGCCATCAACAATCCCCAAATTGAGATATTAGCTTAGGACTTCTTGAGCTGAGCCAAGGCTGGATTCTCCAGTTCTTTCTTCAAGCTACTGGTTCCTTCCTCATTAGTCCTTGACTGTTCTATGGCTAGGGCCTTGCCCTTGTAGTCTCTTCCACTTTGAGTTTCCATCACATTGATAGGTTTCTTCTTGATGATCTCCATAGAATAACACTCCTCATCATCACTATTTAATATGGTAATTATTCCTACTATAGGATCATCATCCTCTTCCGATTCTCCTTCCATACTAGGGGTGGGAAGTTGAGGTCCTTCACAAATGTCATGGGCCCTGGCTCACACCTTCTTATTTACATTGGAAAGCTGCACAACTATTGTATCCACCATTTCTCCAAGTGTGACATGTCCCCCTATTTTTTCAAGGATTCTCAACTGCTCAGTATAGCATTGTTCACTAATGGCTACTTCACCTAACATTTGATCAATCTCATCAGCCTTGAGTTTAATGTCAACCAAACAATTATAGACATAAGCCATGTGTTCTGCAATAGGATTTCCTTCACCTTCAAAAGTGATCTCATATCCTTCACTATCTTTTGAATCTGATGCCAGATCTTCCCCTTCCACATGGATTGTGAGTGCCGATTGAATAGCATCTGTGGGATCAATCATCGAGTCATCCTCTCCGATTGCATACGTCGAATATCCTCCTGGATCCCTGGGTGAATAGTACCCTAATTCATCATCTTCATTATTGTCCCAAGGCCCTTGGTAGTCATTCCAGTCCAGGTACTCATCATCTCCTTGAGACTCAAAGTCATCTCCATCATTCTCATCTTCACTCAAGTCCTCATCATCGTCGTCATCATCCTGTACTTTGTTGATTTCCCCCTCACTTGGTTCTTCATAAGCTTCCTCTTGTCCATTAAATTCCCCTACATCCAAACACTCGTAGTATTCAAAGAGTATAGATCGAAAGATTTCCATAGGGCCAAACTTGAATTCACTAGCCCAAAGCCAGACTAAACTGGATTCATCATCTTCTGTGTCACTCCCTATGTGGATTACGGAGGTATGCTCTTTGACTTGCTCCCCTATTTCAAATGTTGTTACTCCTCTAAGAAGATCATTTGTAATCTCTATAATTATCTCTGAATTATCCTCTGGAGATATGGTTGTCTGAATTAGTGAAGTGGGGTCATTATCTTAGCCTTCTCCCAAAGCATTCACCGATCCTGTTGATGATGTTATCTTTGGAGAATCTGGTAATGCAAGCATATCCTTCTAGCTATACCTGTTGGCCATCCTTCTTTTGGGTTATCTACCAAACCTTGAGAATGGGATTGGTATGAGGGTGATGAGGGATATGAGGCAGGGTGATATGAAGGTGATGTAACATAAGAAATAGGGTATTGTGAGGAAGATAGGGGGTGATAAGATGATGATGTCCCTTCCCCTTGATGGTGTGGTGAAGGTTTATGATATGGTGGAGGTTGATGGTATGGGAAAGGTTGATGGTATAGTGATGGTGGGTAATATGGTGATGGTGGTAAGGTGGATTCTTCTATTGATGTGGGAGGGAGAATAGCGAGTGCTTGATTTTCTAATTCTTCTTCTGATGGCTCTTATTTTTTGGGAGCTCTCATGGCCTTCCTGTAAGCGCGGGCATACATGTGATTCTTCCGGGCTTAGAATGCAATGAGTTGAGTGGGGTCACTCTATTGCCTCTTTGTCTAGGTTGTTCACATGATCATAGAACATGGGATGACAAAAGTGCTTATCCAACTGATACATGTGAACGGCCCTTCGGAAGGAGTCGCACTCTTTTTGACAAGCATCCTTAACAAGACCATTGATGTGCCCTACCAATTCTGGAGGAAGAGATAACTTTTGCACGAGGAAGAAATTCTTTCTCCACTCAATACGCCTCTCCTCTTGATGCTTCTTAGAATCCCTAATAAAATGGGTTGGATCATAGAACCAAGGGTCCCAATTTTTCCAGTCACTCATTGTTGCCAACATATTGACGGTTCCATGGTCTGGGAGTGGATTAGTATTGATATTAGGGGATTGCTTGACCTTGACTTCAATAGTCCCATTGTCTACCAAGTCCTAAATTATATGTTGTAGAGCATCTTTCAGTGTTGTGCCCCTTCTGAGTGTGGTAAGTACAATATTCATGATCTCTATACCAACCTGGGGGAGGGTTGCTGATTACTTTTGGAGTTACTGTCCCTAGCAATCCCTGTTTCTTTAGCTTTTCATACACCGCTATCATGGGCATTACTAAATCAATGGCGGGAAGCCTTCTGAGTAGGGGCATTTGCTTGAATCACAAATGGTTACGAAGAGGTGATAGACGAGACTGTCTATTGGACTGCACATACCACATTGGTTTTGGGACCCTTTCTATGTCCAACTTTGGTGTTCTTCCCTACATCTTGGGAGGATCCTTGATACTAAGCTTCCCTTAGGATTCTGGTTTCCACACGTGTACCGATAGCTATCAAGGCATCAAAAGTTTGTAGATGTTGATAATAGAGAACATCATAATAAGGCTTTGACAAGTTCTCAATCAACATTTCTAC
Source organism: Macadamia integrifolia (assembly GCF_013358625.1). Lineage (NCBI taxonomy): Eukaryota > Viridiplantae > Streptophyta > Magnoliopsida > Proteales > Proteaceae > Macadamia > Macadamia integrifolia. The sequence goes on from NW_024868873.1 coordinate 457,180, forward strand.
TTGTTATGCTTCTGAAGGCCGATCTGCCATCTTGGCGGTCTTATCCTAAACCTCATCAAGAAGGTGGTGAATCCTTCTCTAGGCTGCTATCTCACTGTCTCAAGCTCCCGATGCTTCGCATCCACTTCAATATTTTAAGAGTATTGCTTGGTGAAGGCTTTCACCATTGTTGTCCAATTATGAGTTTGGGCAGACTCCAATTGTGTGAGCTACTAGAGTGATGATCCTGATAGCGTTGACATGAAGGCTTGTCCCATCAAGTTGTCAGCAAGTTGCCATGACTTAGCGATGTTGAGAAAGACTTTGAGATGAGCCTTGAGGTCTCCTGACCCATCAAATCTGTCAGTCTGCCATTTAAACTTCTCGGGAATCCTTGCCCAGGAAAAGAATCTCATTTCATCAGAATCCATTGTTTGACTTTTTGAACTCTTTCCTGTTCAGAGCATATTTTCCAATTTTTCTATCTGCCCTCTGATTTTTCTTTCTCTCTCTGTCTCTGAAGGTTCCATTTGGATGTGCACCGCAAACTCCTCTTCTTCATCTTCAATTATTGCCTAGGAGGAGGGACCTTAGAATAGGGCCCCCGTTGACCATTTGGTCGGGTAGGTGAAGCTCTTCTTTAACTGATTGGCCCGACTTGTTCTGGTTCTCCTGAGTCAACTCGGGAAGAATTCCCATGATGACCCGTGGGTCCGTTCTGATCCAAATCTCTTGTAGCTTGTGCTAGTTCGGCCCTGGGAAGGTTTTGGAGTGCATGCAATATCTGGGCTATTCCTCTCTTGACCTCAGCAATTTCTGTCTACAAGGTCTTTATGGGATAGACCTATGCTTGCTTGGGGGATTTTGAGTTGTGTGGATCCATGTGAACTGGGTTGTATTCACTTGGCGGTAGATAATCTCGAAGAGACGATGGAGGTGACACTGGACTTAATCGAGTCAACTGGTTACCCTAACGGGTCCAAATGGACAGCGGAGAATACTTGAGGTGTGGAATTGTGCCTGAATCAAAAGTGACTTATTTTTGGATTATTGTAACCCCAACCCTTGTTCAATCATTCACTAGATTAACAACATCCATCTAAAGTTAGTTTGCTTAATGATAGGGAATGGATAGGGGTTGATGCCCCTAGTCCACTCAATGTCATAAGCGAGAGATTCATACAAATGGCTTGACCAGAATACTCCTATTAAGTCATTCTCCATCAATAAAGTCATGCTTTCCTTAATCTAACCCCACTAGGTGACCTACCTCCTAGTTTCCTCAGGTCTTTTAGATAATTTGGCTTTTTATGGGATTTTGATGGGCATCACCCAAGAGTCGCACATACCAAATCATCCATATTTCATTTCTAAGGAGGAAGGACACCTTTTATTTGAAACCCACTTAGGAGAACATTTCTTTATGACTAGAATATATCATAGGAAAATTCCTTTTCGAGACAACAAATAAATTCTATAGATTAGCTTGTGGCATTCCTAGCATAATCCATATATTTCCTACATGATGCGAGTATGCAGTGGATGCAATAGGACCAACAAGGCTTCCTTGACAGGATCTATATACACAAGGTACGTAATCCTTTTGATATACCTAGAGGTACGAGATCAAGGGGGTGACTTCCTTGCCCATTACTCGTGACTACACATGAGGATAAGCAACTAGCCATAGGGTGGTGGAACCATGAGTGATTATGTGCAAAATTATAATACGGGAATATCATTATTCGATCTCAGAATGTCATAAAGTGCACAGACCTCCCTGAGGGTGCTGGTACAATTATGAACATCCTCGCCATTTAACAATACCCCACACCCTTATATAGGAAGTAGCTACATTTGCTCTCAGAGTACTCTCCATGACATGCACTGACCTCCCCGAGGGTGCGGGCATGACAGGGAGTCCCTTGCCAAATGATTTCACTTCATGCATGATGCGTGATGCTATTAACGAGTACAAATACAAATATGGGGTTAGCTAAACATGTTTTCAAACAGATGTGGTGGAAAATGTTCTTGCATTTAGAGGTAGCATCTAGTGTCAGAAGCTTGACATACTCCCCAGTGGAGTCACCATTGTGAGGGTAGTGACTGGAGAATTCTCTTCACCTTTAGGGGGGAAAGGACTTACGTTTGGCCCTCTCTCATCTCTTCTTTTTTTTTAGGGAGGGTTAGGTCGTGTGTACTTTCTTGTGAACCCCACACCACCGTATCGCCACTCAGAGATACGTGGAGGCCTATTTCATAGGAGTGTAAAGTTCATCATTGAGACAGTAGTTTGATGATAGTCCAATATGGGGGATTAGGATCATGCAAAAAGGGGTTTGAAGTCACCACCTAGGATTATGGGCCTAGGACCCAAGGGTGGGCCTGATTCCTAAGAAAAGGGCTCGGAAGTTGGTCTAGTCCAGAGATTTAGGGTACGTGTCAGGTTATAGAATTGGGAAGGTGTTAGGCACCTAATTTGCCCGGTTCAACCGGTCTTCCTACTAGATGCTTAAGAACGAACATTTTCCACGATTATTCCTATTCCGCATGCATGGCTAAATTATCACTCATATGTACATTGACTGAATTTAAAAGATTATGTACATCACAACAAAGTCAATATAGATTCTACATTATACTAATTCGGTGAGAAATTACACCTGAGCTTGACCCCTGTTTCGGTTCAAGAGGGGTGGGACCCCGATTAATGCCGGCATGAACTATCTTTTGGATTTTCCTGGCTCAGGGGAAGATGATCTTGACCTCCAACTTCCTTTCTAGAGAGATGTTGATTGGAAAGAGTTCCAACTAGGAATGGTTACTTTAGGATTTTAACTGTGGTATTGATTCGATATAGCTTCCGCTAGGGATGGGTTACTTCTGGGTTTTGGCTGAGGTGGCACTCAGGTAGAGCTTTCATTGGGGATAGGCTATAGGAGGGTTAGGCAGTGGGTACTTTGGCAGAGCTTATGCTAGGATGAGCTATTTCTAGACTTTAGCTAAGGTGGCACTCTGGCAAAGCTTTCACTGGGAATAGGCTATTCTCTAGGGATTGAGGAACTTCAAAGGCCCGAAGAACACTTTGAACACTTCGGATCTTATGAAGATCTTTTCGAAGGCTTGAAGAACCTCAAAAGGGGGAGGGAGACTAAGGGAAAACTTTTCCTACCAAAATTCACTCAAAGAAGGTAAAGGATTGAACAGTTTTGAGGGCCTGAAGAACACTTCGGATCTTATGAAGATCTCTCCGAAGACTTGAAAAACCTCAAGGGGGGAGGGGAGGAGAGAGGGTAGAGCTTCTCTACAAAGGGATGCTCACTAAGAGGCTTGGGTTGTTATGGTGTGAAAAACCAAAGGGAGGGGGTATTTTATAGGATTCTTGAACTAATGGGGAGGAAAGGGGAAATTCCTTAGCCAATATGGAGAAAAAGTAGTTTTTCTAAACCAATAGGATGAAAATATGGAATTTTGGGCGGGAAGATGATTTTCTTTGGCTAATAGGAAAAAATTAAATTTTTTTAGGCCAATAAGGTAAAAAGATATCTTTTTGGGCCAATGGGAGGTTGCGGTGTAGGGTATGCTAGTGGGGTAGTGTATAATTCACAAGTGGGTTGAGAGAAAATATCTTCACCCAATAAGTCAATGGAACACATATTCCAGCCATTGACGACGGCACATGAGGGTAGGTAATGGTGGCCGGGGTAGCCATGGGTGGACAATGGAAGTAACGTGTGCACTGGGAGGCTTGCAGGGGTGTACGACACATGGTGGATGGGATAGGTAGGGCTGTGTGTGGCAGGGGGTGCATGGTGTAGGCATGGTGTGCGCAAAAAGCAGGCAGGGGCATGAGGCTAGTAGGGTGCAAGACAGGCAGGCGGGGGCATGAGGCTGGTAGGTTGGGGCACGAGGCATGTACACGGGAGCGCACGAAGGCTGGTGGGCATGCACGGCATGTGCTTGGGAGCAGGTGGGGCAGGCTGGTGGGTGTGCATGAATGTTGGTGGGTGTGTGCACCAAGCATGCAAGGCAAGTTGGTGGGTACGCAAGGCTGGCAGGCGGGGGCACATAGTGTGCAGGCGGGGGCGTGTGTAGGTTGGTGGGCATGCGCACCATGTGTATAGGGTAAGTTGGTAGGTGCATGAGGCTAGCAGGTGGGGGAGCGAGGCTAGAAGTTGGGGGCACGTGGTGTGCACGCATCGATGCACGAAGGCTGGTGGGTGCTCCTAACATGCACAGGGCTGTGCATGGCTGGATGGCTGGCATGCATGGGGCTGTGTGTAGCTGACTGGCTAGCTTGCGTAGGGCTGTGCGTGCGAGGCAAGCAGGGCTATAGTTGCATAAAAAATATTATTTTCTAGGAAAGATTACGGGAGATCCGACGGTCCAATTTTTACGTACCATATATCATTGGAATCATGATTCCAAGTACTATCCATCTGTATGATCATTCTAACCATATTTCTTTGTATATAAAAAGTCATAATTGGGCTCTCTTCCCTCCTGCACGGGATTTTGGTTTTGGGTGAGCAGGGGATGTTTCTGGGTTTCTTTAATCAATTTTCATCTCTGTCGATCGGAAGCAAGAAGTCACATCGAAGATCTACAATTCCTTATAGTCAAAGGGGGTGACAGAATTGGGTGTCTACAGTTTGCTCATATTACGGATTTCATCAGGGAAAGGAAGTACTCGGTTGAAGCCACCGATAGAGAAAAGAAATTTCTAAGGAGATATGCCACCCAATTTATCCTTCAAGGGGATTTGTTATACAAGAGGTCCCATGATGGAATATAGTTATTGTGCATGGATAAAGAGCAAGCTGCAACAATCATGGAAGAAATTCATCAAGGCCTTTATGGACCCCATATGAATGCCAAGATGCTAGCTAAGAAGATTCTCCGACTGGGATACTATTGGAATGGAAGTAGACTATGTGAGTTTTGTCAAGAAATGCCACAAATGTTAGATATTTGCCAATATCATACACATCCCACCAACAAAGTTACATTCACTCAGTTCTCCTTGGCCATTCTATACTTGGGGCATTGATAGCATAGGAAAGTTCAACCCTAAAACATCCAATGGTCACGAGTTCATCCTAGTAGCCATTGATTATTTCTCCAAATGGTTGAAGCTCAATCGTATGCAATCCTCACATCTGCTTAGGTGGAAAAAATTATCCAAGAAAATATCATCTGCCGATATGGAGTACCCTAAGAGCTGATATCAGATCAAGGATCCCATTTCTAGGGCAAAACTAACAACATATGCACAAAGTTTGGTATCAAAAGGCATCGCTCTAGCACTTACAGGCCACAGACCAATGGGGCAGTAAAAGCAGCTAACAAGAACATCAAGGTTATTCTATAGAAAATGGTTTAAACACACAAGGATTGGGCAGATAAGTTGCCACTTTCTTTATGGGCATATCATACATCTGTATGATCCTCGATAGGGGCAATTCCTTTCTCCTTGGTATATGGGGCTGAGGCGGTCTTAGCTGTGAAAATTCTTGTACCATCCCTAAGGGTGTGTTTGGATAGTCAGTTACATGAGGGAGAATGGGTGAAACCCAGACATGATTAGCTCAATTTTCTCGTTGAGAGACATATGGAAGTCATAGATAATCTAAAGAAATATCAATTGAGAATGGTAAGGGCCTTTAATAAGAATGTGAAGCCCCATCACATAGAAAAGGGTGAACTTGTTCTTCGAGAATAAAGAGCCCCAATTCATGACCTAAGAGGAAAGTTCAGGCCCAACTGGAGTGCCCCATTCACTGTCAAAAAGATTCTACCAGGCAAGGCTGTAAAACACATAGACCACAATGGCAAAGAAATACCCCGACTGATAAATATGGATCAACTCAAGAGATATTATGTCTAAAAGGATGAATTGCCCGAACTAAGCTAGACCTGATTCCTCTCAAGGGATACGTAGGCAACTTGACATGTGCAAGTGCAGTCTCAATAATCTCAAGGCAATAAATTGGTTCATAGATCAATAATCAAGGTATCTTAAAAGAGATCATCATAGCTTGTGTCCCCTAAGAATTGCCATTTGGCATATAAGGCCATTAGGTATCTGTCATCCACCTATGGTCCTTCAAATTCTTATCCATCATTTCATCCTCCAAAATTCGCCACTCGACACCAATATGTCAAGGCCAATTCATTCCACATCCTTGATTACTCAAAAAAAAAAAAAAAAAGAGTTTGATGCAACAGTGGTAAAGGTTTGGTCATGTCAATAGCTAATGAGTGATACTTTGATGAATCATCACGCCTCCTCTTTGTTTGATGATTGCAGAAAAAGTCATGGGATTTTTGGATGAGACGTTAAGAAAATGGACCTTGGACATAAACATGATTGCACCAGGACTGCTAGAATCTATGAATGTATCAATGCTCAGTCGGATCGGGTGTATAGAATTACATCACAATTTACTTCGACAGTTGCCTCAGCACTGGGATACCAATCTTCACATATTTCGGTTTGGGTTGGTTAAGATCTGCCCCACTATCAAAGAATTTTGAGTTTGTATGCTATCTCCACCTAAGGGTAGGTTGATCCAACCATCTTTGAAGGAAGAATACTCAGAGAAAATTCAGAACTTCTTTGAATGGAAAAAAGAGGAAGTGAAGCAGTTCATTAGATATGGGAAGATCGACATTCTGAAGGTGGCCAGGATCTTTGTTCACTATCTATCATTGGGAGGAATCCATCAATAAATATCATACGATGCTTACCTACTTTGCATGATAGCTCACTATGTTCTCCGAACTGCCGGACATGGTGCACCACTTGTTCTAATAGAAGTGGTAAGGCAATTGAAGGAAGGAGGTGATATCATCCTTACGATCCTTGAAGAAACACTCAAAGGATTTGATGACATGAGTCATAGCCATAAATTTGGACTTGATCATTATCAAGGAAGTCTTGCAATTTTTCAAATTTGGTTACTTGAAAAACTAAAGCTAACCAGGCCGTTAAATGGATGCCAACTCGGAGTTCTTTGCTACCAAGATAAAAGGGAAGTCCCGAAATTTAAGCTTATCATTGATTGGGAAGAGTACATACAAGGAAGAACTGCACAGGATATTGCATGGAGATACCCATGGTGGCCACAAGAGGATTTTCTAATGAAGACCCCTGGATGCAACTACGTCAAGTTGATGGGCTTGACTTATACATCCTTTTACTTACCCACCTACATCAGCCAACAGTATGGACTGAAAGCAGAGGACCCAAAAGAGTTGGTGAACTTTTATCCACCCCAAGAACTATCTCCCCACCTTATTACCTACCTATCTTGTCTATTGTAGGAAAGTTATTTCCATTCTATGTATTGCACTGGGTAGTAAAATAGTGTGATAATTGGATTTTCTTATTATTCTGATTATTCTAATGAAGACTTGAGTTGTGTGATTAATTGTGCCTAAAAATTCAAATTCATAAATAAAATCTTCTTTATGTCACAGATAGATCTTCATTCATAAAATGCCAAATCTGGTAATACAAAAAGGAAGAAGGAATAAACATAAGGAGGGAAAAAGAAAAAGAAAAAAAGATATACATGTGGTTGTGCTTCCAGAAACTACAAGAACGGATCCCTAAGAGTTAAAATCCTCGTCTGAGCCATACTCGGTGTCATCCTCATGGAAGGTCGAAGAGCTAGTAGGTGCCAATCCCGAGCTCGCCAACCTCTGGGTGAGATCCTGAATCTAAGCATGCTGTTGGGCAATCTCCTGTTGGTAAGAGTTGACTTGGCTCTTTAAGATAGTGTTCTCTCCTTCCTGAGAAATATAAGGAATGGTCAAGAAAAAAGAGTTAAAAAGAGGAAGGACAAGTTTAAAAAAAAAAATAAAGAAAAGATGATATCTTGTTGAGCACCACCTCACACAAACTCTGGTGCATCCTCCTAAGCTCAGCGTAAGCCTCTGGAGACACCTAATTAAGACCATGTCAGCCAAACAAGCCAAAATCCAATCAAATGAGAGGTGGTTGGGTACTCACACATTCATATGGAGTGGGCAGCCTAAGAGAAGCATCTTTGTCTTGTCTACTCTCCAGGAGCTAAGGGATACTAGGATGGGTTGCGTTTGGATAAGACCACCCCAAGAAGCCATGAATGGGGATGGTGGCCATCCTGAGAGATCCACCCACAACAGTAGAAGGCCCAACTCGGGATGGACTAGCAGCATCAACTTGTGACTAAACAATAGAAGGGTCCACATGATGTATCCTCCCCTGAAAGAACATCAATCAAAGCTAAACAAAAAGGGAATTGAAGAATGAAAGGGATATTCAAGAAGAGCAACATACCACTGGACCGCTGGGACTACAGGAGTACAAACTGTCTCTTCCTCAAGGAAGGTCTCATAATCCCTATCTTGGTTTAAGAAGGAGTCATCCCACGTTCCTTCATCCAATCCCTTGATCTGATCTGCAGAAATATGCTCTAGATGATGCATGGTAGGTGGAGGAAGACAAGGAGGGAAGCATATGTCAGAATCAGACCACTGGGGTGTGACCCACTCTCCCAAATACTAGGGATGGCCCCAAATTCCCTTAAACAGAACTCGATTCTCTGTTAAGTACCTAGCCTGAGCAACTTCGTCATGGTCCAGAAACCTAAGATGCTAAAACAGCCTTCAAATAACCTACAAATTCAAGAAGAAATAAGTACAGCACATGACAGAAGAAAATTTAATGCCAAACATGCTTACCTCTATAAGTCCATTCAAAAGAGAACGAGCAGTGGCCCCTGGAGGATGGCAGCGACCCTGAAGTACCTGACCATTTCCCTATATCATGGTTGCGGGAAAAAATGATGTTTGAGGAGCCTTCAGTATGTGAGCCATAATCTCCAGATGTTCATAGCACCAGGGTTGAATTGAAAAGTTAAAGTAAGGAAGTGCAATCAAATGAAAAGAAACGTGTGAAGGGACAAGAAGCTACCTGGAGAATGTAGCCCACGCCCTTAAGGCCTCGGTCTCTATATGCTAGAAGGTCAAGGGCCTACAGTGAACAGGAGGAAAGAACGGGTCACCTACGCAATGTTACCAGGATTCACCCCCAAGCCGATCCTCTACCAACGAGCACTGATCTCGCCTAGGCGGATATGTTTCTAATCATCCTTGATATCTATACCCATCAAGTCATTGAACTCCCTGGCTGACAGAGTCTCGAGAAGGGTTAGGTCCTCCCACCAAATGGTATGCCGGTCAAGGCATAGAAGCACAAGGGTGTGATGGTGATCTCGCCTATTGAGAAATGGAAAGAGTGAGTACTCGGCCACCACCGCTCCATCAGGGCTCCCCCCAATGCTGGACTAAAACTTTCTGGCCTCTAACGAGGCCAATCAACTCAGATAAGATGAATCAACAAGCCTGTTAACTCTATAAGGAAGCACTTGGTACCGGTCCTAGGCCGAATTTGGATGACCATATCTAGCCAAAGTAGGTGGTACCCCTTCATTGAACCTCTAAAAAAAAAAAAATAAAATGATAAATAAAAACAAAAAATTATGAATAAATTGGAAAATACAAAGACAATGAAAAAATAAATAAAATGCAAAACTCACCCATGTACCCCATATGGAGTTGCATATGTGATCCCGAGTCCTATGGAGTGTTCATCCAGTGTACCAATCTATGGGACTCTCATCCCCCTGATAGGAAGTACCACAACTCTCCGTGCCATCAAGCTGGATTCTTCTACAAGTCCTTCTCTTTTTTCTCTCAACCATATTTTTTAAAATTACAAGGAACCCCAAGAAGTCTCATAATTTACAAAAAGGCCCAAAAAGATTACAAATTCTCCAATTGGCTCCTCCCTCAAGAACTTTGAAGATTTTCAAGTGGAAGATGAAGAACTTCAAAGAAAACTTGAATATCTTGGGAAAAAATTTGAAGAAACCTGACAAAATGCGAAGAACTTCAAATCTTCGAGAAAATTCAAAAAATCGAGCTCATCCGCCCACAAATCATTCCCAACTCAGAAAAATTGGAATGAGAAATGAGCAAGAGGGAGGGAGACCATTTTATGGTAAAAAAATTTGTTTCCTCAAAATAAAAAATTTAAGATTCCAATTCCAAGGTGCAATTCAAAGATCCTTACCACAAAATACAAAATCCAAATCAAAACTCATGTGGTGGATAAAAATTACTTCACATGAAAGTGGTAGATGAAAAATTACATGGAAAAGGTGGATAAAAATTACATCACCTAAAAGTGGTAGATAGTCACATGCATTTGAAAGATGAAAAGTTAAAGTCAAAAGGAAAGTAGAAATTCAAAACAAAATGCATATGAATGGAAAGATTCCAATTCGAAAGACCAAAATTCAAGATTCCGATCCAATGGTTCAAATTCAAGAACCTCAATCAAAGGATAAAAGAAGAAAAATCAAGAAAAGAAAGAATCTCATTAGATCGGCCTTAGGTGGTCCAATCTCATTAAACCGGTCCCAGGTGCCCTAATCTCATTGAACCGGCCCTAGGTGGGCCAATCTCATTGAACTGGCCCCAAATGGCCCAATCTCATTGAACTGGCCCCAGTGGGCCAATCTCATTGAACCGGCCCCAGGTGGCCAAATTCCATTGAATCGGCCCCAGGTGGCCCAATTTCATTGAACCAGCGCCAGGTGGCCAATCTCTTTGAATCAGCCCCAAGTGGCCCAATTTCAGTGGTCATTTCCTTAGATTGGCACAAGGAAGCCTAGCCTAGGAAAGTCAAATACTAACATCTTTTATAGGATTAAAAGAACAATGAATTTATTTCATATAATTGATGGTCCCAAATAGCCTATATTGGTTCAAAAGACCCAACCTAGAGACCGAATATCCCTAGACTGGCACATGGAAGCCCAGCCTAGGAAAAGTCTAGAATCAACTACTAACATCTTTTGTAAGATTGAAAGAACAACGAATTTCTTTCCAACAATCGACGATCTAGGTAAGATCCTAAACTTTAAAGTAGTTAAGAGATATTATCTGTTGCATTTTCAACTCCGTCATTGATGAGCAAGATGACGGCAGTACATGCTCCAGGTGACAAAATGTGGTCGTTCATTTCTTTTCCCTTCGGCTATTGGCATAGGACTTGGCCAAAGAGGGGCATTCTATAGACACCCAATTTGTCACCCTCCTCTGGCTGTGATGATTTATGGATCATGGACACGACCTCTCACTTCCAATTAACAGAATGACAGTTGACTGAGTTAACCTAACCCATGAACATTTCATACCCATCCAAGAATCTCAAAAATCCCTTGCGAAAGAAAAGAAGGGTCCAATTATGACTTTTTATATACAAAGGAATCTGGTCAGAAATGACCATATGATAGATAGTACTCGGAATCACGATTCCAATGATATCTGGTATGTCAAAATCAGACTATCGGATCTCCCGTAATCATCCTTGGAAAATCACACCTCACTCACAAGCCCCTGCTGCCTTCCGCACAGCTTGCTGCCTTGCACGTGCCTCACTGCCTCATACATGCCCTACTGCCCCATGCCCCTCACTGACTCACGCATGCCCCCGCTGTCCCTGCACGCCCCTGCTGCCTTGTAGGCAGCCCTGCTGCCTCACGCTCATTCCTATTGTCCAGTGTCCCTTGCTATTTTACACGTGCCCTTGTGGCCCCTGCGAGCCCCCGCTGCCTCGCACGTGCCTCTGCTGTCTTGTACGTGCCCCTACTATCTTGTACACTGCTACTACCCCGTGCACCCCTGCTACCTCGTGAATGCCCCTACTGCCTACACTCGCCCCTGCTGCCCCGTGCACCCCACTGCCCCATGCACCCCCTTGTCTCATGTGCCTCCTCTGCCGTGCGCACCCCTGGCCAGCCCTGTTGTTTTCACCTATAGTTGGAATCTTCACTCCGATGATCAGAATTGTGAAGAGATCCTCCATTCACCCATTTGTGCACTTTGAAACTGCTCCGCTAGCGTACCCTACACTGTGACCTCCCATTGGACCAAAAATGCATCTTTTCATCTCATTGGCCCAAGAAAGAATCTCGACACCTCATTGGCCAAAGAAATTTTTCCTTCACCCCATTGGTCCAAAAATTAATTTTGCTACCCCATTGGTTTAAAAAAATCACTTTTTAATCCCATTGGCTAAGGAAATTCTTCTTTCCTCTCCATGGGTCCAAAAATTCTATAAATACCCCCTCCCTTTGGTTTTTCACACTCAAGCCATCTAGTGAGCACTCCTTGTAGAGAAGCTCTGCCCTCTCTCCTCCCCTCCCCCCTTGAGGTTCTTCAAGTCTTCGGAGAAATCTTCATAAGATCTGAAGTGTTCTTCGAATCTTCAAAGTGTTCTTTGGGCCTTCGAAGTTCTTCAACCATTTGCTTTGTTTGAGTGAGATTTTTGTGTAGAAGAATTTTTGCCTTCGTCTCCCCTCCCCCTTTGAGGTTCTTCGGATCTTCGAAGTGTTCTTCAGGCCTTTGAAGTTCCTCAATCATTAAAGTTTCAGCCTATTCCCGGTGGAAGCTCTACCAGAGTGCCACCTCAACCTAGCCCTCCCATAGCCTATTCCCAGTGGAAGTGTTTGAGATTTTAAATGTAACCACAAGTGTACGGATCAGTGTAGCTATGGGTCGAACACAGGGAGAGCAGCCACTTTATTTTTTACTTCTTTTAATAATGTGAAAGTGAACCGATTAATGGTTGTGATCTAATTCTAATTACCATCCTAAACATATGTATCTAAAATAACGTCCTAACCATTCGTCATCTAAGAATTTAAAGACACAACCCACGCAATTAAAATTAAATAAATAAATAACTAAAAATAAACAACCCACGTAATTAAAAAAAAAAAAAAAAA